>NW_007726305.1:663805-707064 GCF_000696425.1 Galeopterus variegatus | reverse complement strand
ATGGAATACTACTCAGCCATAAAAAGAATGAAATTCTGCCTCTTACCACAACGTGGATGAGAAAATTATGCTAAGTGAAACAACCCAGATATGGAAAGAAAAATGCCTAATATTCTCACTCATAACTAAGAGCTGAATCCATTAATAAACAAATAGACAATAAAGAGAAACAGAGAGAGAGAAAGAAACAGCAACCATAGTAATAGGTTGAACTTTCAGAAAGAGGAAAAAAACTTTGGTTACTAGATATGGAAAAACGGGAGGGGAGGGGGATAGAGAAGGAGGCTAATATGGAATTGGTTAACGGACACAAAGAATGATTGTGCATTATAATGATGAATAAACTAACTATCCTGATCTAACCATCAAAAAAAAAAAAAAAAAAAAAAAAATCAACATTGTACCCCACATATATGTATAATAAATTATCTAAAAAAAACCAAAAAGATTATACCAGACATGGGGGGTAGGAGGGAGGGGGTTGGGGAGTGATATTACCACAACTCAAGGGAGTTACTTTATTCCCTTTTCCAGTCATTCCCTCTTCCCAGTTCCTCAGATGCAAATACTTCTGATTTTTTACTACCACGTATTACTCTATTTTATTATTTCATGTAAATCGACTCATAAGGCATGTGTTATTTTATATAAGACATTTTTTACTCAGTATGATATTTTTGAAATTTGTTAATATTGTGTGCATTCAAGCAAATTGTTAATTTTTATTGCTGAAGGGTGTTTCTCAGCTTTTAATCTTATCTCCTTTTAATGGACATGGAGGTTATTTGAAGCTTCTGACTATTCCAAAAAAAATTCTGTAATGTTCTTGTTCATGTTTTTTTTTGCACTCATATGATTCATATCTCTTGTGTAAATAAAGAGTAGCGGAACTGTTGGGTCATACTGTGGATTTATACTTAGATTTATGAGAAAGTGACAGAATAGTTTCCAAAATTGTTGTAGCATTTTATATTCTCAGCAAACATAATAAAAGTTTTGGTTTCTTAATAACCTCACCACAATTTGTTGCTGTCAGTCTTTTTATTCTTTTTTTTTATTTTAATTTTTTTGGAAGCTGGTGGGTGCAGGGATAGAGGAGTCTGGACCTTGGTGCTATCAGCACCACATTCTAACCAACTGAGCTAACTGACCAGCCCACTGTCAGTCTTTTTAATTCTATCCATTCTTTTTGCTGTAAACTAGTATATTATTGTGATCTTAATTTCCATTTTCCTGATAAATAACAATGTGGAGAAATCTTTATGTGCTATTTTTCATTTATATATTTATTTTTATGAAGTGTTTTCACAATTTTTTTGCCCACTTTTATTGAGTTGCTTCTGTTTTTAAAATTGGATGATTAGATTTCTTTTCATGTCCTGAGGATACCAGTCCATTTTTTGGCATTTTTGAAGGGCAGAAATACAGATGAGAAATTCTCTTAGTTTTACTTAATGTAAAATTTATGTACATTTATATAAGTCTGTTTCAGTCAATATGGAATTTGGAGTTGACTTTTAAAAAAAATTTAATCCTTTAAAGATGCTAATTTACTCCAATCTGCCCTCCATAATAACTAATGAGAATTCCATTGTTTTTTTAATGATATTTCCCTATATGTAATGGTCCATTTTCCTTTGAATGCTTTCAAGATTTTCTCTTATCTTTGGTCTTTGCCAGTTAGTCTGTGCTATGCTTCCATATGGTTTTCTTTGTGTCTACCCTACTTGGGGTTCTCTGAAAGTATTCAACATTCAAATTTACGTACCTTATCAAATTTAACATTTTTTAGTGTTATAATTTCTTCAAATACATTTCTTTCCCATTCTTTTTCTCTTCCTCCTCTGGGTCTCCAATTAAATATACGATATATTTCTTTATATCATCTCACACGTTTGTGAGGCACTGTTTATATTCTTAACTATTTTTTCCCTGTTCTTTTTAATCTGATTATTTCTACTGATCTGTAGTCAGATTCACATATCCCTTTATTAGTCTTCTCCGTTCTTGTCTTATAACCTTCTGTTTAATTTTTTAAATTGTATGTTACATATTTCTTTTCTGGAATTTTAAGCTGCTTTTTTTTTTTTTTTTTACATGGTTTTCTTTTCTCCATTGGAATTTTTTAATCTTTTTATTCATTTGGAATGTATTTTTCTTTCATCTTTAACACAGTTATGATAGTTTTTCCCCTTATCTTTCTACTGATTCTAAAACTGAGTTATCTCAGGATTGTCACTATTGACAGTCTTTTTTTTTTTTTTTTAGACAAGGGCCATATTTTTCATGTTCTTCATATGTTTACTAATTTTGCATTGTATTTAGTTTATTCGCTAGCAATTTTGTTTCTTGCATATTCTTAAAAATTCTGTGACATAAATATTATTATCACTACCTCAAAGAGAAAAATTCACCGACCTTGGAAAGGTAAGCATAACAACTCTAAAGAAACTATAACAGAGGTAACTTTTTACCTTCAGCCTTGATACTCACATCTTAAACAGACTTTACTTTAATGTGTAATTTTTCTCAAAGATTATTCAATACTTGGTTGTCATATGAGATTTCTGGACTCAAAATTTCAGACAACTAAAGATACTAAATTGTGTGGGTATGAACATATTTGCAATGAAATATTAAAGAGAGCTAAATTGTTGTTTATCACTAGACAGAGTGAAAAAGTGCATCATATTATTTTGAGCTCCTACTGTGTGGGGATGTGGACTTTGAAGCAGAGATATTTGTGAAAATAAATTTATTCTGGCTACCTGTAGGTAATTTAAGAAAAAAAAAGTTGCAGTCTGTCTGAATGTCTCTCTAAAATTCAGAACATTTCATTGCCTTCTATATATAAGAGTATATGAGTATTTCTACACTATTATAAGATGATAAATATCTCTTCATATATAAATAATCATTGAATAAAAATAGGCTAGCTTTAAAATTGCTAAAAAGATACCCAGCAGTTTATGATTTAAGAATGCAAACATGAAACTGTGTGATCATTATCAATATTTCTATGAAATCTTGTTATGATTCTAGCAGACAGTTAAATTGATTCACATCAACCAGAAAAAGGAAATAAAACTAATGAAGAAATGAGCAAAAGAAAATTGACACTAGGTAGGAGAATGTATTTATATTACTCTTGTCAAAATTATTTGATTGAATGAGACTTTAAATATTGCATTGTCCAAATACCCAAGGTACTTTAACAGTATTGTTCTGCATAGAATTATCAGATACAATATTTCCTAATCACCTGGAGAATTTTTATTTAATTAATTTAAAGGTTTAATTAATTTAAAGGTTTTTTTCTCTTAAAATTACCATGCTGTCAATATAAAAAGGACTTGCAGGATGGTACTGCATGAGGTAAATGTATTTGGAGGGATGATTAATGAAATTAGAAATGCTAACCATAGATACAGAAGAAATGGACAGTATAATTTGAGGGTTACTGAGGAATTTGCATACCTTCAAATATCTGCTCCTACAGTTGAAATACTATTAAAACTAATAAAAGATTAATGAAGAAAGGTTCTGGATGTCTAAGAGAAACCTGCACTCATAACTCATGAAAACTCTCAGCAACACGTACAGATGACTGCAGTGAGTACAGATGCGACCTGCAGTGGGAAAAGAGAATCAGAGGCTTGCGGTGGTAAGATGTCAGTGAGGTCAGGCTTTTCTTAAAATTGGAGAGAGTGATAAGATAAATATTACCTTTCTCATAAGCACCATGCCAAAAATGATCTTTATTATCTAGTTTTCTCTAGAAAAATGAATGAAAATTTTTATAAAATAATCTCCACCAACACAAAAACTAATATTTATCCAAAATATAATATATACTAAACATAGTGCTAAGCATTAGACTTGGGATGCATTTCATCAATACTGTATTTTGACAATTTAAGTCTGTGCTTTTCAGACAGAGGTACTCACCTGCTTGCCAGAAAGATCTACTTATCACAGTATAAACACTGGAATGTTAGCTCTTTTTGGAACATCACTTATTTTAAATATAGGGAAAGTTTGAAGTTTAAATAATTTAAAAATGAAAATGATGGTAAAACAAACATATTGACAAGAATGTAAAAATACCTTAACTTTTTATATCATCAAAATACTTATAAAGAGCTTTCTGTTTGCAATGGGCTGCTTTCACCTGTGATTCTCCCTACACACACACACACACACACACACACACACACGCACACACATCCTATTAATACAGGCTATCGTGCCCCAACTAGATGGGTACTTCATTAAAAAAAAGTGAAAATTATTTTCAAGGGAATCTCCAGAATAGTAATTTAATAAATTTTAAGGGGAAATTTATCTTGTAGTATTTAAAATGCGTATTTCAAGACATAAGTTAACACTGTGCCCTCATGAAATGATGTACCTCACAAATATTACATATTTGTATAATCACTTGAAAAAATATTTCATATATTACAAAATAAAAAAAAATAAGCAAATGCCTAGCACACTCAAATCCCTTTCATTGGATGGTAATATCACCACTGAATTTGCTTCTTCATGTGAAACAGATGGTAAAAATTAACTGCTTATCCCAACACATATCATGTACAAAAGGTTAATTGAATTGCCTCATTATCAATTCAGAAGACAAATATTCAATACCAGTTCAAAACATTAGACCTAAGTCAAAGTTCTTTATTTTTTCCTTAGCTCAGCTCAACTAGTATGGTTACATAAATTATAATCATTATAGCTCTCTTAAAAATAAACAATTAACTGGTAATTTATTTTAAAAATTAAAGTTTTTTGACCCCTTAAAGGAGGATGTAATGCTAATGACATTCAAAATGGCACTCAGATGTACTTTCAATCATTTAATATGACTAAAGAGTAACCCTTAGCTGTTGATGATGGCAATCTGTTGATCTGTTTCATGTGCAAAGGCTAATAAAAATATTCAGGCTAGGAAGCTCTCTCAGGCATAATTTTCCCAGAAAAGTTTACTGTTTATTCAAAATTATGTGAGGAAGATAGTGATCATATTGGCTGGTTCTAGTTTCCCAAAGATGTAAAAAATAATTGGTAAAGAAAGCCAATTCCCAGTCACAAATTTCAACCCTATGATCAGGAGACATCTCAGTTGTTACATTGTTACATTTTCTTTCTCTTTTAATAGTTTTTCTCTCCACATTATTCCTTTATGTATTTCATTTTTATAATTTTAATTAACTCTAAAAACAGAATGACCCTATAAAATTATTGCCTTAATAAGTAATATTTGAAATAGTTATATTATTTTAGTGTGTGTGTGGTGTATATGTGTGCATGCATCTTTAAGCTTGAAGATTATCTGTCTTCAACTCCTCCTTAACAAGTTCCTAATAATATGCATTAACATCTCCAGTGTCCAACATAGTGAAGGACACTAGAGGAAATCATATATGACAATGTTAATTAAATTGATTATTCACAATATTTTTGCAAGGCCTATCATCATATTTTGCAACTGCTGATGGATATTACTATATGTCTCAGTTGAACCTTAAATTTAAACAATCTAAACTAAATCATACTACTTTTTTTTTCAAATATGCTTTATTAATCAGTCTTCTAATGTTAAATCTCCAGTCACTGAACACGTATTTGACTATCGCCCCAGCTATGTGTCTCCCAATTACTCCTAAGTTACATATACTCTTAGAATCTAAATCTGTTCAGTCCATTCCACTGCCCAAAGATGTTGATTTATGCGGGTAAAAGTGAAGTCTTATACACTGTTAGTGGGGATGTAGATTGGTACAGCCACTATGGAAGTTTCTAAAGAAATTAAAAATAGAACTACTATATGATCTAGCAATCCCTCTGCTGGGCATATACCCCCAGGAAATGAAATCACAACCTTGTAGACATATCTGTACTCCCATGTTTATTGCAGCATTATTCACAATAGCCAAGATGGGAAACAACCTAAGTTTCTGTTGACGGAAGAATGGATAAAGATACTATATACAATGATAATGTATAAACATATATACAATGGAATATTATTCAAGCTGGAAAAAGAATGAGATCTTGCCGTTTGCCACAATATGGATGAGTCTGGAGAACATTACGCTAAGTGAAATAAGCCAGACACAGAATGAAAAACATTGCATGATCTCACTTATTTGTAGACTCAAATAAGATTATACAGATAGAGGACAAAACAGTGGTTACCAGAAACTGGGGTGGGAGGGGAGGGGGAAATGGTGGATATAGATTCATAAATACAAAGTAGCAGATATATAGCAAGAAATAAAATTGTAGCAGGTAATAAAATTGTATTATATATGGGAATAATGCTAAATGAGTAAATTTTAGCTGCTCTTGCCATAAAAGCAAAAGAATTGGGTTACTTTGTGTATTAGCCCATTTATGTTGCTTATAACAAAGTACACGGAACTGGGTGATTTATAAAGTACATGATATTTATTGCTTACACTTTCTGAGGCTGGGAGGTCCAAAGTCCATCTGGTGGTGGTGAGAGTGAACCAGAGGTCTCACATTGCAAGATGGTGGAAGCAGAGAGAGCAGAGAGAGAGAGAGACAGACTCTCCTCTTCTTTTAAAGTCCTCAGAACCACGCCCCTGACCACTATTTTGAATCCATTCGGTATAGCATGGTCCTACAATCTAATCACTTCTTTAAGGCTCTACCTTTCAATTATCATAATAGGATTTTCCACCCTCTTAACAGTCACAGTAGGGGCTAAGTTTCTAATACATAAAACCTGGGAACACGATTCAAACTTTAATGAGTTTTGCGGGGACATTATTCAATCCACTACCCTTTTAAGATGGATATGTTAATTTGCTACACTGTAGGAACCTTTTTACTGTATATATGTATCCCATAACATCATGTTGTGTACATTGAATATACACAATAAAATCTATTTTAAAAAATGTTGATTTGGTTTTTTACAAGTTTTCCTAGTTTAACTTGAACCACACTGTCTTTTGCTCACATACTTTTACTTTCAGCCACCACTATTTTCCATAACATGTCCTGAAGTCTTCCACTCCTAAGCCTTTCTTCAAATTGTTATTTCCAAGTGGAAAATCCTCTTCCTCTTTACCTCCATGCCTTCCATTTGCACTCATATAATTCTTTCAGTACTCATCTGAAGTGCCATCTGTCTCAGCTGGTTATTCATTCATTCATCTGTGCATCTCTAAATAGCTACTCAAGTGTTTATTCTATGACAGGCACTGCATACGCCACTTAGATTACAAAGGTAAAAAATCATGCCCTTGTTCTGTGAAGTATTACAGTTTATTAAGAGTATATACATAAAAAAATATAAAACTGAAATCAACACATTTATTTTATCATTTAAGAAAATATTATTTTAAGGGACTATGTATTAAATCTAATCAGGAGGACCTATTAACTAACCTTGAGACTTCTTATTAACTTCAGGAATTTCTTAACATATTACTAAGATATTTTCCCCAAATAGCAAGTATGTAGATACTATTTATACATTGTTCTGAGTTACACAGTGTGGCAGGTGAAATTCTTAGGGAGGCCATCAGCAGGGAGAGCAAAACACAGAGTGTAACTGAGAAATCTATAATTAGAAATAGTCCTTGTAAATCATTCCATTATTATAAATGTTTCTGTATACATATGTTTTAGTCCATTTTCTGCTGCTATAACAGAATACCACAAACTGGGTAAATGATAAAGAATATAAATTTATTTGGCTTATGTTTCTGGAGGCCGGGAAGTCCAAGAACATGGTGCTGGCATCTGGTGAAGGTCATCTTGCGGTGGAAGAATGGAAGGGATAACAGCAAGAGAATATAAGAGACAGAGGAGCAAACAGGGACTGAACTTTTCCTTTTATCAGGAGTCCACCACTGAGACAACAGCATTAATTCATTCATCTAATCACCTCTTAAAGGCCCCACCTCTCAATACTGTTACAATGGCAATTAAATTTCAACATGAGTTCTGATGGGGGGATTCAAACCATAGTATTTTGCCCCTGGACACCCAAATCCCATTTCCTTCTCACATATGAAATACATTCATTTCATCCCAATAGCTCCAAAAGTCTTAACCTGTTCCAGCATCAACTCAAAATTTCAAAGTCCAAAGTCTCATTTGAATCAAATATGGGTGAGACTTAAGGTATAACTCATACTTAGGCAAATTCCCTCCAGTGGTGAGCTTGTGCATTCAAAACAAATTATTTACTTCCAAAATACAATGGTGGATGGAGGCAGGCATAGGATAGATATTTCCATTCCAAAAGGGAGAAACAGGCAAGAAAAGGGGGGTAACTGGTCCCAGGTAAATCCAAAACCCAACAGGAAAGACAGCATTAAGTATAAAAGCTGAGAATAGTCACCTCTGACTCCATGTCCAACATCCTGGGCGTACTGAGGCAGGAGTTGGGCTTCTACAGCCTTGAACAACTCTGCCCTTATGGCTTTGCTGGGCTCAGCTCACACTTCGGCTTTCTCAGGTTGGAGTCTCATGCATAGAGCTTTCGCAGGCTGGCACTGCACACTTGTCACTCTATAGTGATGGCCCCACTGCCACAGCTCCAACTAGGCATTGTACTAAAAGGGACTCTCTGCTATGGCTTTGCCCCTATGGCAGGTATCTGCTGGGGCCCCTGGCCTGTCTGTAACATCCTTTGAAATCTAGGTGGAGGAAGCCATGCCCTTACAGCTCCTGTATTCTGTGTTCCTGCAGAATTCGCACCATGTGGGTGCCACCAAGATCTAATCACTTCTTGAAGGCCCCGCCTCTTATTACTGTTACAATAGCATAATTGCCATTTCAACATGAGTTTTGGCAGGGACATTCAAACCAGAGCAACATGTAATTATAATAAGGAATATTTGATAAAATTTAAAAACTACTCTTTATAGGAAGTCTACACAGATCTTTTCAGTTGAAATATCTTTTTCTTTCCTTTATGTTACCATGGCAATTTGTTGTATTATAAAGTTACCTTAGTTTCTATTTTTTTCTCTCAATTATTACTTCCTCGAAGAAGTAATTGGCCACCATCATTTCACAAAAACAGCTCTTGGCAAAATTATCAAATATTCCTCTCTTCTTTGTCCTCATGCCATTTGATTGTTTAGGAACAATTATCATAGTAAGATAAATACTGATTCTTTTGGCACTATTATTTCTTATCTTTACTGGAAACTTTCTTTTGTTTTCTTCTCTCTCTGATTCATCTGTGTTTTCTACACAATGTTTACTTTTAATTGTGTAGAACTCCATTTTACTTTTTCTCTTTTCTCTCTCTCCATCTCTCCCTCTCTCTCTCTCTTCCTCTTAGGTCATGTCATCAGTTCCCATGGATTTTTTTATAATCCTAATGGCTAATGATTCACAAATTAGTAACACTTTCTGATCACTACATTTGAATATGTAATTGTATTTGGATTTCTTCAATTTTGTGTCTAACAAAAATCTCAGCATTTACATGGCCACAGAAGAACTCCCCAACATTCAATTCTATGCTGTCTCATCATATGGGAGCATTATACACCCAGTTTTTTTGCATAAACTTAATATTCTTTCCCGTCTTCCTCACTTTTTCATTCTTTTCCTATTCCTTGTGTCCAATTGTGACATATTTATGTCAACTTTATAACCAAAATTTAAATTTTAAGTATAGCCACCGTGTTCCTTTATATCACTATGACTTACATTTTGTTATTCCTATTTGCATAAATCAACTGCATCTTAACTAATGTTCTTGACTTCTTTGTTCTTTCTCTCCAATTGCGCCTCTGCAAAATGGCAGAAGTTATTCTTAATATAAATTTAATTTTTCTCCTTTTTGTTAATATGAATTCTTTCAGTGACTTCTGAATGCAACCAGAAAAAAAAAAAAAATCAACTCATTGCTATGGCCTACAAATTCTGGAATAATTTGTCCTCATCTTAGCATTTTTCTTATATTTTGTGCCAGTTCATTACTGCGCATATTTGAAGATATTAATAGCTCACTCCATACTTTTGTTTCAAGGACATTTACATAACAAGCTTCCTTGGCTAGTAAGGATAGAGATATCTCCCTCCCTAAAGCAGATTTTTTATGATATTCTAGAGTAATACATATAAAGGTTTTTGTGAACACAATTATAGAACAAAGTAGGGTGGGAAAGATCTGCCCTCAGTCTGGGTGGAAACAACCTAATGTACTGGGGGTCCAGACAGAAGAAAAATGGAGAAGAGGTGAATCTCTCTATCCAATGGAGCTAGGATACACTATGCTGCCCTGTTCATGGGCATCAGAGCCTAAGACTTTTCTGCTTTTGGGTTCCAGGGGACTTCACCAATGGCATTAACATCTTCCCTCGTTCTGAGTCCTTCATATTTGTACTGAGCCATGCTACCTGCATCGAGTTTGCAGACAGCCTATTGTGAGGCTCCTCTTCACAATCACATGAGCCAATTCTCCTAATAAATCTTCTCTCATATATTTATAAACATATTCTATCAGTTCTGTCAAATTGGCAAATAACAGGGCCTACCATTGTATCCTGTATGTAAAAAACAAACAACCAAACAAACAACTACAACAACAACAAAAAAGTCCTAATTTCATAAAGGATGAGAGCTAATTTAAACTAGCAGGCTGAAAGTGGAGACAGAAACATGCAAGCTATATTCTGGTTCTTAAACTTAACAGATGTCTGACCCAGTAAGCTGAGACATGGCTTTCTCATCTATAAAATGAGGAATGAAAGAGAGTATGTCTGAAATGGGAAAGGAAGAGGGTATTCTTGAGGAATATGAGATATCCAGAGAAATGCAGGGGGAGAATGAAGGGCTTATTATTCTAATGCAAGATGGGAATTTTAAATACATTTTTAGAAATTTTCCCCTGAAAGAGCTGCCATGGGTGAGTGCTCTTTTGATAGTGAATTGGGTGAGAAAGTTGCCCTGTAATGCCTAGTTATAGATAATCCAGGGACTTTTCAGAAAAGGACATTGGAAATTATAGATTTAGCTCCAGGAATTACTGTTGCTCTGGATAAAAATGTCTTCCAACAGACCCTCTGCAGGTGTAAACAGAAAATCCTAGCTAACCCTGGGGCTTCTGCCACTAGCGAGAGTGACAAAGAGAGGCTGGGTTGGTTGATGTCCAGAGCAACTGCTAGGATTGCTTGATGGGGAGAGTAGTAGGATTACCATTTGGGGCAGAAAATAAACCTAACTACTCCTTTTAAAATATTCAGAGCCCATTATCTTAAGAAGTAATCATCTCTAATCTCATTCCTATATGGGGATTGAGTAGAGAAGATGGTTGATATTTCACTGTTATCTTCAACAAGAAGAGAACATTCCAAACACTTAGTAGGAATCCTGATAAGATAAATAAAACAAAAACAAACAAACAAACAAACAAAAAAAAGAAAAAACACCCTAAAAAAATCTATTGAGGGCTCACATTATCCATGTAGACCATAAAATCTTAGTCTCATTTTGCTGGACAGAGCATGTGTCCTGGGTAAAGGGGCTGACACATATTGAATGCACAGCTCATTATTACCATCATAGTCAGTTTTTGTAATTAATCTTGTGTTGATATTAAAATCGTTTTGGAGATTTTGTCCATGTTTATATGGATTCTGTTAGGTTTTATTGTCTTATAATAATATGTGCTAAATTTATTTTTTTTAACAATGTCAAGAATATTCAAAATAGGAAGCAGGTAAAGTTTAAAAGTTTTAATTAACAAAATTATATAAATTAAATTATGTTCATAATACCATTCGATGAAGTGTAAATTTGAAGAGGCACAAATATTAGAAATATACCTGAGATATACAAAGAATAATAGAATTAAGAGCATATGCAGGGAAAAAAAGGTTTTGCCCTTTTTTACATGAAGTAGGGCAAAGTAACACTAATAACGCCTAGATATTTGTTTTACAAAAAGCAATTATTCTTTATTTGGACTTGAATAAATTTGTCTATGAATATATTTCATATTGGAAGCATTCAGCTTGTTTCAAGCAATATGTTCTTAATAGGGTTCTAATAATTGTTAAATGCTATAATTACCACCTTTTAGAGTTTCAATAAGTAGACAAGTTTCTCTACATTTCTTATCTCTTTCTGCCCTGAGAAGTTCTAGTGAGACCTCAAAAATAAGATATAGTATTGCTAGAAAGCAATATACCCTCATACTGTGTAACTGTCAAGAGAACATTCACTTTATTTGAAATGCTTTTCCTTTTCCAAGCACAGAATATACCTAAAGGACTTTTACATACTTTTTTCAAGTAAATTTTAGATGCAGTTCTTGTAAAATTTAATAATGCGAAGTACTTGTGAGTAGATGCATAATTCATATTTTAGTAATTCAAGTACTAAAATGACTAGGAGGGCTAAAAAAAAGGAAAAGAAAAAGAAAAACCTACAATTTGGTCATTTCAATGTGTGATTGATGGTAACAATAAAAGTCGGGTCTACTGAGCTTTGTCTATGATAAGAATCCTTCCTTTTTAAAGCTATTCCACATATATCATATCATTAGTGTTATAATTGTCAATAGTATCAATGTTGTACATTATTAATGAAATACTAAATGATATAAACGAAAAGAAAATGTCCATCATTGGAATTTGATCACAAAGAAACATAGCAATAAATAATTGTGCTTATATGCATATATTTTTTATACGCACACGTACACACACAGAGAGAGTTACTGACTCATAGGAAACTGATTATTTGCTCATAGTGAACATTATTTGTTTTGATTTGTGATTGACTAGATGTTATCTAGAAACACCTGCCATGGTCTTTAATGGTCTATTGTTGGGTCCACCACCGGCCGACCCAAACAGCCCTTAGCCTCATTCCTTTCGGTGGGCGAGTGAATGGCCCAGGATTCCTCTTTCCTTCCTGTCCCCTTTGGAAGGAGACGGGGAAAAAAGAGCCGTGAAGAGAGGTGAGCACACCGCCGGCCCCAAACCAGCCCGGTTAAAGAACACTCAGATGCGGCAGGGGTTCTGTTGAGCAGCAGTTCCGTTTATTATCACACAAGCACTTGCTTTTAAAGGTAGAGGGGAGGTTTTTACATAATCTTATCAACTTAAAGGTAAAGAGCATGCATCCTGTCTCAATGCCTAGCTACTGCAACCACACAGTGTTCATGAGCGCAGAAGCACGTATTCGGCCAATAAGGACTAAGGCAAGGTTCCCGCAGACAGCCCCACCCTACTTCCTCCAGGCGCCGTCTTAGGCTGCCACATTAATACGCCCTTGTGGGCCCATAATGGCGCCACTTGTAATGTCACTTAAGGTGCCGTTAGTTTTTAAGGCCCGACAGTCTATCACTTCTGCTGAAGGCCAGTACTCTATAGAGTTCAGGTTTATGATTAAGCCTATTATTTTGTTTCTGAAAAAATGGTGTTATATTACAAGCAATCTTATTATCACAATATTCTCCTACTGCTGCTGCTGCTCCTGCTTCTTTATCCCTCTCTTTAAATCCAGTTGGGTTGTAAAGCTTCTAAGGGCTTAAGCATGTCAGCTGGGTATACCCAGCTTAACTATAAAATTCATTCATGATGAAGATAGCACCCCCCCATACATGTACAGAAGTACCCATACTCTGGATTTGTCTTGTTCTTTGATTGTTTGTTTGATTGTTTTGTTTTGCTTTCTATCAGCCTAAATCCAAATAGTATCCCAGTCCTCCCTTTCTCAGATCTCCAGTTTCCCTTACTTGCCAGACATTAATAATGATTTTCATTGTTCCTATTGCAGTACTTGTTTGCAGTCCCTTTGTCCTCATCTTTGTTTACAATCCCCAACCTGATTAGCCAATGCTGATTCCCAGTAACTCCAAGAGGAACAGTTTTCTTTCATTTTCTTAGCCTTTATTTATTATTTCTATGACACTAATCAACTGAGAACCAGTTAATGTATACTGTTCGAACTTATAGTCACAAATTCAAGTCCAACAGAGACTAACAATATTTACTATACATGGTCATTAGAAACTGTCTTCCTAAGAAAAGGGGGACAGGGTGACTGTCAAAAGAAAAGGGTGACTTAGAGGTTTAGGGACCTATCCTCATTCCTGAAAAATTCTACACAAAGAATATTAGGCAACATTCACTCCTTTCTCTTTTCCTGAAATTTGGAAAACATTGGCCCTTGCTTCCGAAATATTTTTATCTTCTCCACCCTCTGATGTCCTTTCTTCTAGGTGTTCTAGTATTCATAAATAATTTTATCAATCATTTCTTTATGTCCTCAGATTGGATTTTTAAAAAATTTTTTACTGATTTTTCTTCAAAATATCTTTTCTTATTCAGTGCCTGATCTTTTGTTAAGCCTATTGAGTAAATTATTTTTTTGTTTTATAAATTTTATTTGGTTTTTATTTACAGTTTACTCTACTTTGTTCTATCATTGTGTTCTCTTTCATTTTAAGTCCTTAAACATATTTGTCATAGTATCTTTAAAGTCATATCTTTTCACTCACTTTGTCTGCCTTGTCTTTTATGTCCTTAAGATATATATTGTACATATAATGTATCTATGTCCTTAAGATATATATTATATTCATAATATATAGTATATATTATATATGTAATGTATATGTGTACTTAAGATATATATTTTTATATACATAAATAAAATTAAAAAGCTGCTTTAAAGTCCTTCTTTGCCATCTCATACATATGAGTCATTTCAGGGAATATTTCTATATACTGCTTTTTCATTGCACATTGGTCACAGTCCACTTAAGCTCTCATGCTAATCTCTACTGGAAACACCCTTATGGACACACCTAAAAAGATAGCTTTACCAATGTGTAAACCTGGAGGACGTTATGTTAACTGAAATAAGCCAGGCACAGAACAACAAATAACCTCATGATTTCACTTATATGTGGAATCTAATAAAGGAGAACTTATGGAAGAAGATAGCATAATGGTTGTCAGCAAGGGCTGAGGGATGTTCAGGGAGGATTCAGGAAATGCTGGTCAAACAATACAACTTTACAAATAGACAGGATGAATGAGTTCAAGGGATCTATTGTACCACCGTGACTATAATTAATGACAATATTGTTATTGTATACTTGAAAATCACTTGACTATGGATTTTATGCTCTCATTACAAAAAATAAGTATGTCAGGTATTGCATATGTTAACATGATTTAGCCATTCCACAATATAAACCTTTTCCAAAACATCATGTATGCTATAAATATATATAACATTTTTTGTCAATTAAAAGATAAATTTACCTGAGAAGATGCACAACAGTAATAAACAAAAAACAATCCCATAAATAGTCATTGCATGTCATTCTAAACTTGTTTATTATTTTAATTTATTAGATGGTAGTAGCTAAATTCAAATTCTTTTTTATTAGTAATAAGTTCAATTACCTATTTTGTTTTGACCTTAATATTTTTGTAGCTGCAGTCTTATATACATAATAACTACCAATAAAATCTCCATAAATTATCTCCCTGATAGACAATAAATGTATCCTTATAATAATATTATTCTCAGATTAAAGGAGAGAAGATTAAAAAAAAAAAAGGAAAGAAAAAAGGAGGAAAGAAATGTAGAAGAGGAGGGAGAAAAGAAGAGAGGGAGTGATGGAGAAAAAACAATGACTGAATATTATGTTTGTTTGTTTTATAATTCCTATAAAGCCAAGCATAGGGCTAAGCACAGAATAGCTTAATAACGAGTATTTATTGCCATAAACTTAAAGTAAAAATATATTAAAATGCCCATATTACACATAAAGTATGCAGCAAGATTTTGTCCAAATGAAAATTAAATCTTATAGTTGAAGATATTTTTAAGTAGAGGGCAAAGAATAATCTTTAAACATAGATGCATAACATAGGATTTGAGTACATGAGGGTACTTCAAAAAGTTCGTGGAAAAAATAGAATTAAAAGATAATAGAAATCTTTCCCTGAACTTTTTGAAGCACACTCCTACTTTGTGTGTGTATGGTGGGTGGTTGGGGGGGTGGGGGTTAGCATATTTAGCCCTAAAAAAAAGTGTCTTTGGGAAAAAGGAACAAAAATTTTTGGATATTGTCTAACAAATTTAATTCAGAACAAACATAGGTTAGAGGTTAAATAAAGTATGATTTCATTGTATCTCTTTCATTTCTTTGGAACAAGCTATTTTTGGTTAATTGATTTTCACAGCTCTTTGAGTCATGTTCACCTTCTAAATATCACCTGTTTTTTTCAGTTATTATTTGCACTCAAATGTTCTACATTGCCACCTGAAGCATAGTTTATTGTAGTGTTAATTGCCGTTTCTATCTGAGATGCAAATCTTCCAATCTTGTCTTTCCTTGAAATATTAACACATTTCTAATTTTTCTGGGTCAAGTCAGCTTTCCTGGTATGATTGCTTGAAATCAAATAGAACACAGCAAATTTAGAAGTACATGGTTGCATAAAATCCAAAACTTACAAAAACTTTTAAATGAAAATGAGTTGAAAGTTTTAAAATGTTTTACACCCCCTACTATTATGCTTAAAGTAAAATGATTCCCATCACTCTTAGTAATAAGTGATGGCAAAATTTCACCTCTTTTGAAAGTGTGACAGACTATTTTAAAAAATTGAGTGAGAATGTAAGGAAAACAATGCTGAATTGAATGGAATACTAGGTCTCACAGAAATAACATTATCTTTTAAGAAGAGACTGTTCAACATCTGATGTAATATGCCAGAATGATATAAATATTTTTGATAATTTTAAAATGATTTTGATTGCTGTAAAATGTCTTTGAAATTTGATGAGACTTGGCTTGTAAATGCAATATCTCATGTTTCTGAATCCTTGATTGGATATTAAGCTATATCATGTAAGTGAAAGAAAGAGAGATAAAAACATATTAAAAGTCTATGTAACAATCAAATGGAATGAAAAACTTATTTTCTTTGCAGAAATTAAATGTCGATAAGCAGAATAGAAAGGTGAAGGAAATTGAATCCAAATAGTTTGTGTATCCATGATCAATAGGTACTGCTAAAGGAATAAAGCAAAACATTTTCTCAAAAGCTAATAGCTAGGTGTATACAGCACTTCCTAAATTACTTTCAAATTGGAAACTCTAAGCAATGGAAAGACTACGTGTCATCACTCAGGAAACTGAAAGTAACTCAGTCGTAAATATTAACTATATTAAATGTACAATGTCCGTGGAAATACATCCTGTGGATGATGTCAATAGAAGCCACATTGTATCTATGCTTTGGCCGTGTGAAGAAAATTTTTTTCCCTCATTCCCTATGATCACAGCAAATCCTCTAATAGTACAAGATTTTGTGTCTTTGCTGACCATCTGCTCCTGCCCCAGGTATAGTTGATCATCCTTTACTTTTAATATCTAGCCAGATACTGATAGATCTCTATTACAGCATCGTCCACAATATGGTTGTGGTAACAGGTTTATCTGTCCCTTTATTTTCTATCAAGGCCATGAAAGCTGGGACCCATTCCTATTCCTTTTCAGACATTTCCTATTCCTTTTTACAGACTTGCACGATGCCTGATAAATTAGACACCAATAAATAGCTACTAGAAAAATATATGAATCAAATCTATCTACCCAGAAAATATTCTTCTTCACTTTCAGGACTAAACTTAGCATGATGACCCTGTCAGTACATTGAACCTCCTTCTGTAGATGAATCCATTAAAAAAAAAAAAGTGGAAAAAGACAAGCTGCATAAGTATATTACTATCTACTTAGGTTTAAAGTCTATTCCTCCTCTCTAACTTTTCTTGTTACCACCATGCTGAGGAAAACAAAAAACAAAAAACAACAGCCAATTGAGCCTAAGTGGATATTTGGAAAAATGACGTGGTGGTTTCTTCCAGCAATCATCATCCAGTATCATATTAGCAACTGATCGTGTATAAAGTGTAACATCCAATTCATGTTCTAGTTAAATGTAATTTATCATTTCTAGATATTTTTATTGAAATAGTAATGGTATTGTGACTAAGAGAGACCTAGAAGTGTAGGCCATTGTACTTAGTAATATTTTCAAAACCATATTTATCCAAAAGTACACTTGAAATGTCCTTTTTAAGCTGCTTTAAACAAAAAAGGTGAATCTGACTCATTGAGCTGTCTTGTATATACTACACTTGAAAAAGCCATATCTGTCCCTTTAACTTTAGTATATAGTACAGTTGTCCCTCCATATTTGTGGGATCAGCATCAGTGGATTCAACCAAGCATGTATCAAAAACATTCAGAAAAAACGAAATTCCACAAATTCCAAAAAGCAAAACTTAAATTCGCCATGCACTGAGTACTTCATTGAATCCACGTGAATGAAGTGATACGCGGGCATTGTATTAGGTATTATAAGTAATCTAGAGATAATTTAAAGTATATGGGAAGATGTGCATAGGTTATATGCAAACACTAAGTTCTTTTATATAAAGGACTTAAGCATTACTGGATTTGGGTTTCAAGGGATGGGGGGAGGGGGTGTCCTAGAACTAATCTCACACAGATACCAAGGGACCACTGTATAAACCTTTAACTCTGTCACTCTGAATTATTCAAGATCTTGCAAGTTATGATGCAAAAGTTCTAATGAGGGATCTTCTGCTATGTCTAAGGGAGGAGGTCAGAAACTCAATTCCACAAAACAACCATAAAGATGGATAAAATTTATAAAAACAAATACTTCCGCCACTGGATATCAACCAAAGGCTTACAAATGATATGAGACATATTTATTATTGAAAATTGCTAAGCTTCAGGTAATAGTGGGAGTCTATGACATTCTTGTGGACTCTATTCCTCCTTGATCCCCCCACCTCCAGTTCAGGCAGCACAGAGGTTCTGCCAGGATAGAGCAAGTGGTGAGGACAGGCAAGCTTCTTTGCCACATCAAAAAAGGGCTCACTCAATTTGCATTGGTAAATGATACCCATATCTGTCAGGCCTTAAAAACTAATGACACCTTAAGTGACATTACAAGTGGCGCCATTATGGGCCCACAAGGGCATATTAACGTGGCAGCCTAAGATGGTGCTGGGAGGAAGTAGGGTGGGAGTGTCTGCTAGAACCTTGCCTTAGCCCTTATTGGCCAAATACGTGCTTCCGCGCTCGTGAACACTGCGTGATTACAATAGCTAGGCATTGAGACAGAATGCATGCTCTCATAACCTTTTAGCTGATTGGAGGATGTAAAAACCTCCCTTCCCCATTTGCCTTTTTTTTTTCCATTTTCGCAACCAGTAAGGGGATCGCAACCCTTGGCGTGGTGTCGCCTGCACCGTGCTCAGCCAGTGAGCGCACCGGCCATCCCTATATAGGATCCGAACCCTTGGCGGGAGCGCCACTGCACTCCCAGCGCCGCACTCTCCCGAGTGAGCCATGGGGCCGGCCCCCCCATTTGCCTTTAAAAGCAAGTGCTTGTGTGATAATAAATGGAACTGCTGGACAGAACCCCCACCGTGTCTGAGTGTCCTTTAATGGGCTGGTTGGGGCCGGCGGCTGTGCTCACCTCTCTTCACCGCTCTCTTCCCCCATCTCCTTCCAACGGAGACTGGAGAGAAAGAGGAATCTGGGCAATTCACTCGCCCACCAGAAGGAACATCAAGGGAGAGACTGATAGTGAGGCAAGGTCTGTTCGGGTCCGCCGGCTGCGGACCCAACACATGTCCAGTGGTATTTTTGATAGAAGTGGCAATGTTGGTGGCAAACAAACAGGGAAAGCTAATGACTTTCCTAGTCTGAGGATGCTGTCTTTGTGGGAGAAAGGATATTCCCGGCTGAGGCTAAGTGTATGTACCGTGAAGATAAGTTAATGTGAATATTTTGGTCTTTAGAGAAACCACCAAAAAGTAAGTAGACAGTACAGTACAAAATATCAACAGAGAAATTTGAAAGGTACAACAAAAATAATTATGTTACATACATCAAGGCAATAAATAAATAAAATAAAATAGATACATAGAAAACCCATAGCAAAATGGCAAGTGCAAATGTAGCCATATCAACAGTGATCCTAAATGTGAAAGTTCTAAGCATTCCACTCAAAAGGCAGAGATTATAAAACTGGAAAGAAAAGTAAGATCAAACCACATAATGTCTAAAAAGACAGCTATAGATTCAAAAACCAAATAGACTGAAAGTAAAAGGAGGGAAAAAGATATACTAAGGAAAGGGAACACATGAAAAAAGATGAGTGACTTTTCAATGTCAAACAAAATAAACACATCACTATATACAGAAAATATAGGTATACTATACATAGACCATAATATTTCTAAGGAAAAAGAATAACATTTTATAAAGATTGAATGCTCTGTTTAATAGGAAGAAATAATAATTATGAAAATATACAAACTAACAAAGTCTCAAGCTATATGAAACAAAACTGATGGAATTGAGAGGAGAAAGGAACAGTTCAACAATAGTTGGATATTTCAACTCCCCACTCTCAATAACTAACAAAAGAACTAGAAATAAAATCAGCAACCAGATGAGAAAATCGCTGTCAATGAACTTGAACTAATTGACATGTACTGAATCACCCAATAAATGTATAATATGCATTGTTTTCAAGCACTCATGAAATTTTTTCCAGAATATTTCATTCACTAGGCAATGAAACAAGACTAGATATTTGATCCTCCTTCATCCCTTCTTCATTCGTTCCTTCCTTCGTTCTTTCCTTCCTTCCTTCCTTTCTCTTTTTTCTTAACTCCCACTTATGAGTGAGGACTTACAGTTTTACTCTTTCTGTGTAGAAGAGGGTTAGCAAGAAATTGCTTAATGGACAAAAGAAATAATTACATTTTGTAATGACAAACATGCTAATTATCCTGATTTTGTGGCCATCACACTTTGGACATTGGTATTGATATTAAACCCTATACTTCACAAATATGGACAATCAATTATACTATTTTTTAAAATTTTATTTTATTTTGTCAGTATATAGTGTGGTGGATTATTGTGGCCCATTACTAAAACCGCCCTCTGTCCTCTCTACCCCCCCCTCCCTCCCAACAACCTCATATCTGTTTGCTTGTCATATCAACTTCAAGAAATTGTGATTGTTGTGTCTTCTTCCCTCCTCCCCCAGTTTATTTGTGTATTTATTTATTTATTTTTAACTCCCACAAATAAGTGAGAACATGTGATATTTCTCTTTTTGTGCCTGACCTGTTTTCACTTATATAATTCTCTCTAGGTCCATCCATGTTGTTGAAAATAGCAGTATTTCATTCTTTTTTATAGCAGAGTAGTATTCCATTGTGTACATATACCACATTTTCCATATCCACTCATCTGATGATGGATATTTGGGCTGGTTCCAACTCTTAGCTATTGTAAATAGTGCTACAATGAACACTGGAGAACAGATATACCATCGAATTGATGATTTCCATTCCTCTGGGTATATTCCCAGCAGTGAGATAGCTGGGTCACATGGTAGATCTATCTGCAATTGTTTGATGAACCTCCATACCATTTTACATAGAGGCTGCAACATTTTGCAGTCCTACTAACAGTGTATGAGAGTTCCTTTTTCTTCGCAACCTTGCCAGCATTTATCATTCACAGTCTTTTGGATATTGGCCGTCCTAACTGGAGTGAGATGGTATCTCAGTGTGGTTTTGATTTGCATTTCCCAAATGCTGAGTGGTGTTGACCATTTTGTCATGTGTCTGTTGGCCATTTGTATATCTTCCTTTGAGAAATGCCTATTTAGCTCCTTTGCCCATTTTTTAATTGGGTTACTTTTTTGTTGTTGTAAAGCTGTTTCAGTTCCTTGTATATTCTGGATATTAATCCTATGGAAGATGTATATTTTGCAAATATTTTCTCCCACTCTGTTGGTTGTCCTTGAACTCTGTTAATTATTTCTTTGCTGGACAGAAGCTTTTTACTTTGATATAATCCCATTTGTTCATTTTTCCTTTCATTGACCATGGTTTTGGGGTCATATTCATGAAGCAGAGTCCTACTTCCTGAAGTGTTTCTCCTATGTTTTCTTTATGAAGCTTTGTTGTTTCAGGGTGTATATTTAATTCTTTCATCCTTTTTGAGTTGATTTTAGTATATGGTTGGAGTTACAGGTCTAGTTTCATTCTCCAGCATATGGATATCCAGTTATCCCAGCCCCATTTGCTGAAGAGGCAGTCTCATCCCCAGTGTATAGGCTTGGTGTCTTTGTCAAAGATCAGATGGCTGTAGGTGTGTGGGTTGATTTCTGGATTCTCTATTCTATTCCATTGATCCGTGTGTCTGTTTTTAAGCCAGTACCATGCTGTTTTGGTTATTATAGCTCTGTAGTATAGTTTAAAGTTAGATAGTGATATGCCTCCAGCTTTATTATTTATTTATTTATTTTGCTCAGAATTGCTTTGGCTATGCATGGTCTTTTGATATTCCATATTAATGTCTGGATAGTTTTTTCCATTTCTGAGAAAAATTTCATTGGAATTTTGATGGGAATTTCATTGAATTTGTAGATCGCTTTGGGTAGTATGGACATTTTCAAAATTTTGATTCTTCCTGTCCAGGAGCATGGAATATCTTTCCATCTTCTTGTGTCCTCTTTAATTTCTCTCAGCAGTGGTTTGTTTTGTAGTTCTCATTGTAGAGATTTTTTAAATCTTCAGTTAACTCTATTCCTAAGTAATTATTTTTTGGTAGCTATTGTAAATGGGCTAGCTTTCTTGCTTTCTCTTTCTGCATGTTCACTATTGGAGAATAGAAATGCTACTGATTTTTGTGTGTTGATTTTGTATCCTGCAACTTTGTTGATATCATTTATCAACTCTAAGACTTTTTTTGTAGAGGCTTTTGGCTGTTCAATATATAGGATCATATCTTCTGCAAACAGGGACAGTCTGACTTCATCTTTTCCAGTCTGGATGCCCTTTATTTCCTTCTCTTCTCTGAGTGCTCTGGCTAGTACTTTCAACACTATGTTGAATATGAGTGGTGACTGTGGGCATCCTTGTCTAGTTTCTGTTCTTAAGGAACTTATCATCCCATTCAGGATTATATTGGCAGTGGGTTTATCATATATGGCTTTAATTATGTTGAGAAACTTTCCATCTATACCTAACTTTAGAGAGTCTTTATTATGAATGAGTGTTGAATTTTATCAAATGGTTTTTCAGCATCTATACAGATGATCATATGGTCCTTGTGTTTGATTTTATTGATATGGTGTATCACACTTATTGATTTGCATATATTGAACCAACCTTGCATACCTTGGATGAATCCCACTTGATCATGGTGTATAATTTTGTGTATGTGTTGCTGTATTCTGGTAGCTAATATTTTATTGAGGATTTTTGCATCTATATTCATCAAGAATATTGGCTTGTAGTTTTCTTTTTTTGTTGTTTCTTTACCCGGTTTGGGTATCAGGGTGATGTTTGCTTCATAGAATGAGTTTGGGAGAATTGTCTCTGTTTCAATCTTTTGGTTCAGTTTGTAGAGAATTGGTGTCAATTCCTCTTTGAATGTTTGGCAGAATTCTGCTGTGAACCCATCTGGTACTGGATTTTTCTTTTTTGGGAGCCTTCTGATAACAGTTTCAATGTCTTTTATTGTTATTGGTCTGTTCAGATTTTCTACATAATCATGACTCAGTTTTGGAAGATTGTTCGTGTCCAGAAATTTAATCATTTCCTTCAGATTTTCAAACTTGTTGGCAAATAGTTGTTTATAGTAGTCTCTAATGATTCTGTGTATTTCAGATGTATCAGTTGTAATATCACTTTTTTCATTTCTAATTTTTGTTATTTGGGTCTGCTCTCTACTTTTTTTTAGTTAGCCATGCTAATGGTTTGTCAATTATTTATCTTTTCACAAAACCAACTTTTTGGTTCATGGATCTTTTGTACCATTTTGGGGGATTCAATTTCATTAAGCTCTGCTCTGATCTTAATGATTTCTTTCCATCTCCTAACTTTGGGTTTGGATTGTTCTTGTTTTTCTAGTTCTTTAAGGTGAACTATTAGGTTGTTCACTTGTCATCTTTCCATTCTTCTTAATTAAGCATTTAATGTGATAAATTTCCCCCTTAGTGCTTTGCAGTATCCCATGGGTTTTGTATGATATATCTTTGTTTTCATTAGTTTCAACACATTTTTTTATTTCCTGTTTGATTTCTTTTTGGACCCATATGTCATTAAGTAGAATTCTGTTTAATTTCCATGTTTTTGTATAGTTACTAGAATTTCATTTGTTATTGATTTTGAATCTTAATCCATTGTAGTCTAAAAAAATACATGGTATAATTCTAATTTTTTTGAATTTGTTGAGATTCGATTTGTGACCTAACATGTGATCTATCCTGGAGAATGATCCATGTGCTGATGAGAAGAATGAATATCCTGAGGTTGTTGGATAGAATGTTTTGTAGATATCTGCTAAGTCCCATTGGTCTAGAGTATTGTTTAGATCTTGTGTTTCTCTGCAGATTCTTTGCCTAGATGATCTGTCCAATATTGATAGTGGGGTGTTCAGGTCCCCTGATATTATAGTATTAATGTCTATTTCCTTCTTTAGGTCTGATAGAGTTTGCTTTATAAATCAGGATGCTTTGACATTGGGTGCATATATATTTATGATTGTTATGTCTTCTTGATGGATGAATCATTTTATCATTACGTAGTGGCCCTCATTATCTCTTTTTATGGTTTTTAGTTTATAGTCTATTTTATCAGGTATAAGAAGAGCTACTCCACCTTGTTTTTCATTTCTGTTTGCATGGTAAATATTTTTCCATCCTTTCACTCTTAGTCTATGTGAGTCTTTATAGGTGAGGTGGGTCTCTTGAAGCAGCATATAGTTGGGTCCTCCTTTTTAGTCCAGTCAGCCAGTCTGTGTCTTTTGACTAAGGAATTTAATCCTTTTACATTAAGAGTTCTTATTGAAAAGTGTTGATTTAATCCTAGCATTTTATTGATTTTTGTTTGCATGTCTTAAGTGTCTTTTTTTCCTTTCTTTCTGATTTACTGTTTGTGTTCTGTACTTGTTGGTTCTGTGGGTTGTAGATAAACTTTTTTTTCTCTTCATTGTTGGCATTTTTATTTTACTAGTGGGTTTTGATTTTTATTGAGTTTTTATGGCAGTAGTAGTTATTTTTTAGGTACCAAACTCAGTACTCCCTTGTGAATTTCTTATTAGGTTGGTCATGTGGTAGTGAAATCCTGCAGTTTTTGTTTGTCTGAGAAATATACTATTTGCCCTTTATTTTGGAAGGATAGCCTAGTGGGGTAGAGTATTCTTGGCTGGCAATCTCTGTCTGTATTATTTTGAATATATCATCCCATTCCTTTCTGGCTTTTAGGGTTTGTGATTAAAAGTCTGATGTTAGTCTGATGTGGGCTCCCTTATAGGTGACTTGATGATTCTCTCTTGCAGCTTTTAAGATTCTTTTTGTCTTTGACTTTTGCCAATTTGACTATAACATGTCTTGGAGAAAACCTTTTGGGTTTGAATACATTTGGGGATCTTTGAGCTTCCTGACTCATAAGATCTGTGTCTTTTCCTATACCTGGGAAGTTTTCTGCCACTATTTTGTTGAATATGTTTAAAATGCAATCTCCTTTTTCCTTCTGGAATACCCATGACTCAGATATTTGAGCAGTTAAGGTTGTCTAATATCTCTTAAATTTTTTTCAATATTTTAAATTCTTTTTTCTTTCTTTCTTTCTTTTCTTTTTTCTTTTTTTTTTTTTTTTGTCTGCCTGTATTATTTCAAACAGCGCATCTTCCTGGTCAGCAGTTCGCTCTTCTGCTTCTACAAGCCTGCTGGTTAAACTCTCTATTGTGTTTTTTTTATGTCATTGGATGAATTCTTCAGCTTGGCAAGCTCTGCTACATTCTTTTTCAGAGCATTGATTTCCTTGTACATTTCTTCTTTCAGATCCTGTATTCTTTTCCTCGTTTCATCATGTTGTCTAGCTGAGTTTTCTTGTATCTCATTTAGTTTTGTTAGAATTATCACTTGAAATTCCTTGTCAGACATTTCAAGGGCTTCTTGTTCTACAGAATCTAGAGCTTTAGAGTTATTATCCTTTGGTAATTTCTTTTTTTTTTTTTTGACTTTCTTGATTTTTCATATTTCTGGTATCTTTCCTTTGATGTTTAGTCATTGTGGCAAGGAATTTCATCGTCCACTGGTTCTACACTGCTGTCTGGCTAGGATCCTGCCCAGGCTGCCAATTTGGCATGGCTGCCTCAGTGCCTGCTCATTCATGCACTGGTGTCTCAGTTGCATGGTCACCACAGGTCTTGGGCCTCTTAGGGGGGCCCATCTCTGGTCAATACACACTCTGCCCGGCTCCACATTTACTTTAAATATCAATTGGCTTTGCTGTGATTCTTCTTCTTCACCTTATTTTTCTCCCACATGCATCCTTTGAGTCTCCTCCATTTACAAATATTCCTGATTTTAAGACTCGTAATACTGGCTATAAAACTTGACTGAGCCTGTGTGGTCCTGAACTAAGCCACACACTTGTTTGGTTAGGAGTTTTGGTTGTTTTCTATTTGTGTGGTTCAGTAAGAACAACACTTAAATGTAACAAAAATGATCGCTGAGCCCCACAGCACTGCACAAAAAGCTCAGCTTTTCTCCCAATCTATTATGCTTTAATAAAAAAAATAAATAAATAAAAACACTAAAGCTAAGATGTAATTTAAAAAACTAATTAATAAATTAATGTTTTTATCTGAAAAAATACATTTGAAATGATTTAAATCATACAAAGTGCAAAGTTCTATGACCACAAGGAAATTGAATTAGAATTTAGTAACTGAAAGAAATTTTGGAAATCCTCAAATATTTGGAAATTAAACAAAACACTTCTGAAGAAGCCATGGCAAAGAAAAAATCACAAGAGAAATTAGAAAATATTATGAACTGAATGAAAAATGACATACTAAAATTTATGGAATATGTATAAACTTAATTTAATATTTAAAATCACTTCATCAGAAAAGATCTCAAGATAATAATTTAAACTCATAGCTTATGAAACTAGAAAAGCAAACTAAACACAAAACAAAGAAAAGGAAATAAATAATAAAAATTAAAACAGAAATCACTCTAATAGGAAGAAAAAAACCCAATAAAATAAAAATTAAGAAAACGAAAAGTTTTTTTCTGAAAAGATTAAGAAAACTAAGAAACTTTTAGCTAGACTGAACTAGAACATTGTAGAAAAAAATTCAAAAATATCAAAATTAAAGAGATGTTCCTACTGATCATGTAATAATTAAAACAATTATATGAAAATGCTGTAATAACTGAAGAAAATAAATTAGAACACCCTGATAATATGGAAAAATTCCTAGAAGAAAACAAATTTTTAAAACGATTTCAAGAAGAAATAGAAAACATAGATTATCTAGTATATTCAGAAATTGAACTAGTCACTAAAACTCTTCCCATAAAGAAAAGCACAAATGTCTTAATTGGTGAATTCTATCAAATATCTGAAAAATAAATAGCACCAAACCAGCAAAACACTTTAAGCAAAATAAAGAAGGAAAAAAACATTACACAAGTAATTAATTGAAGGAGGTCAGTATTACTATGATACCATAACCAGATAAATATGTTGCAAGATTATAAAACTATTGCCCAAAGCCCCAAATGAATATCACCTCAAAAATCCTCATATAATATTTGCATAATTTATCCAGCAACATACAAAAGGGATTCACAGTGACTAAGTTGAATGCAGAATTGGTTTAAAATCTGAAAATCATTTAATGTAATGTGCCATATTAATAGAATAAAAGACAAAAATCAAATCTCAATAAGTGTGGAGAAAGAATTTGACAAAATTCAACAACCATTCCTGATTAAACAGCAACAGCATGAACATACATCATGACAAATTAGGAGTAGAGGGAACTTCTTCCACCTGATAAAGGGCATTTGTAAAAAACTCACAGCTAGCATTATGTTTAATGGTTAAATGCTTTACCCATAAGATTAGAAAAAGGAAGGAGGTTCTCTCTCACCACTGTGATCTAACATTTTACTCAAGGTTTTAATCAGTGAGATGAGGCAAAAGAAAGAAAAAGAAATAGCATACAGATTAAAAGGGCAGAAGTAAAACTCTCTTATTTGCAAGTGGCAGCATCTTGTATGTAGGTAACCCCAAAAAATTAAAGAAGAAAAAGAAAAAGTAAGATTATAGCATAAAAAATGGATTTACAAAAATGAAAAGTACTTATATACCCTAGCAACAAACAATGCAAAATGATATTAAGAAAATAATTCCATTCTTAATAGAATAAAGAAGACTAAAATGCCTAAGAATAAATTTAACAAAAGAGGTGCAAGTCTTGAAAAGTGAAAAAATAAAATATTGCTGAGATCAATTAAAGGTCTAAATAGAAATTCATGGGTCGGAAGATATCACACTGTCTAGATGGTAACCCTCCCCAAATTTATTTAAAAATTCAGTACAATCCTTATCAAAATATCAGTAGGCTTTTCTTTTTAGGAGAAATTGACAAACTGATCTTAAAGTCTTATAGAAATGCAAAAACATAGAGTCAAAAACAATCTTGAAAATAAAACAAATTTGGAGGACTTAATTATCTTATTTCAAAATCACTATAAATTCAGAGTAACCAGATAGTTTGATATTGAGGCAAGTGTTGGTGTATAAAAAATAAAATAGAATTGAGAGTTCAGAAATAAATCTTTGTATTTATAATGAATTGTTTTTTAATAAGTGTGCCATGATGATCCTGTGGGAAAAAGATAGACCGTTTTACAAGTGATATAGGGATAATTGGATGTCCATAAGCAAAAATAAAGGAAGGAAGAAAAGAAGAAATGAAGAAAAAAAAGAAAGAAACCTGAGACTCTTACCTTATACTTTCATAAAAAATGACACAAAATAGATCATAGATCAAAAGGGAAGTGACAAAACCATAAACTTTCAGAATGCAGCAAAAAAGCTTATCATCTGAGTTATGTTCTATAAGTTTTATACCTTTATATTTGATAAGGGACATGAATCCAGGATATATAAAGAACTCTTACAAGTTAATAATAAGAATAAAATACCACAATTTAAAAATGGGTAAAATAATGTATTAGAAATTTTACCAAAGAAGATATGTAAATGACTAATTGACATATGAAAAGATGCCCAACATCACTTAGTGAATGTGGAAATACAAGTTAAAACCTCTGTGAAATATTATCTCATTCAAACTAGAGTGGATATAATAAAATTATAAACAACATTAAATATTGCCAAGCATGTGGGGAAATTGGAATACATTGCTCATGCATTGCTGATAGGAATGCAAAATGGTCCATCCATTTTAGACAACAACTTGGCAGTTTCTTAAAAGTCAATCATAAATTTAATACAAAACTTAACAATTCCAATCCTAGCATCAAAGAGAAATAGAAGTACATATTTACATGAAGACATGCATGAAAATATTTATAGCAGCATTTTTCATAATAGCCAAAAACTGTCAGTCAACTGGTAAATGGAAAACTAAACATGGCACAGCCATACAACAGAGTACTACTGAACAGTGGAAAGGATCCCACTGCTGGTACATGAACCCTAACATATTACGCTAAGTGAAAACAGCCAAGACACAAAAAAACACATATTGTAGGATTCGATTTATACCAAATGTCCATTAAATACATATTATAGAGGTAGAAAGAGATCATTAGTTATTTTAAGTGGGGTGTGGGAGTGGGGTTTACCTAAAAATTGGTTCAAGACAAATTTTTGACCTGATGGAATATCCTAAAACTGGACATCCATATCTAAAAGAAAGAACCTAGACCTGTACCTCTCACCATATACCCAAATCAACACAAAATAGATTAAAGACTTAAATATGAGACCTGAAACTGTAAAACTCGTAAAAGAAAATGCAGGGGAAACACTTCAAAAAGTAGGACTGGGCAAAGACTTTATGAATATGACCCCCAAAGCACAGGAAACAAAAGGAAAAATAAACAAATGGGATTATGTAAAACTAAAAAGCTTCTGTGCAGAAAAAGAAACAATTAATGAAACAAAAAGACAACCTATGGAGTAGGAAAAAATATTTGCAAACTATGCATCTGACAAAGGATTAATATCCAGAATATACAAGGAAGTCAAACAACTTAACACTAAAAACAATAACTAATTAAAAGCTGGGCAAAGGAGTTGAACAGGCATTTCTCAAAAGAAGATATACAAATGGGCAACAGACAAATGAAAAAATGCTCAACATCACTCAGCATCAGGGAAATGCAAATCAAAACCACATTAAGATACCATCTCACCCCAGTTAGACTGGCTATTATCAAAAGAATGCAGAAGAACAAATGCTGGCAGATCCCTCCTACGCTGTTGGTAGGACTGTAAATTAGTGCAGCCATTATGGAAAACAGTATGGAGATTCCTCAAACAACTACAGATAGAACTGCCATATGATCCAGCAATTCCACTGCTGGGTATACAGCCAAAGGAATGGAAAGAATTATGTTGAAGAGATACTTGCACTCCCATGTTCATCACAGCTCTATTTACAATAGTCAAGAGTTGGAACCAACCTAAATATCCATTATTGGATCACTTGATAAGGAAAATGTGGTATATATACACAATGGAATATTTGTCAGCTATAAAAATAATGAAATATTTCCATTCACAGCAACACGGATAAATGTAGAGAAAATTATGTTAAGTGAAATAAGCCAGGCACAGAAAGAGAAATACCATATGTCCTCACTCATATGTGGGAGCTAAAAAATAAACATATAAATAAAATAAAGAAAAAAGATACAACAATCACAATAATATGTTGAACTTTCAAAAGTAGAACTGAGGTTACTATAAGTGGGAAGGGCAGGGAAAGTGAGGAATTGGTAAAGGTCCACAAATAGCGATGACATTGCATGTTGTTGAACATAATAATTACTTTGATTTGAGCATCTCATATTGCACACAGGTATTGATATTCAGCTCTGTACCCCACGGTTATGTACAATCAACTACATTGCAATAAAAATAAAAATTTAAAAATTTAAAAAATAAAATAAAACTAAATTATGGTTATAATTGGTTGTGATAATTGCACAACTCTATGCATTCACTAAGAAAATATTGATTGCACACTTACAAGAGGTTGGTGAATCACATGGTATGCAAATTATAGAGCTATTTGTAAAAAAATAGCTCTGGTGAACTCTAGGATAATAAAGATTGGAGATAATATATGAGTATGTGGTGTGACCAACTAAACTAAAGGAAGAAGGCAAAATCAGCAGGCAAAATTGTGGCATTAACACTGCTGGTATTTGCTCCTGAACCCAATATTGACATCGTACATCTAATTTTTAAAATGATAGCATTTTGTTGGAACCAGCCCAAATGTCCATCATCAGATGAGTGGATACGGAAACTGTGGTACATCTACACAATGGAATACTACTCTGCTATAAAAAAGAATGAAATACTGCCATTTGCAACAACATGGATGGACCTAGAGAGAATTATATTAAGTGAAATGAGTCAGGCACAAAAAGAGAAATATCACATGTTCTCATTTATTTGTGGAAGCTAAAAATAAATACACAAAAACCGGGGCGGGGGGGGTGGTGCAGAAGACACAACAATTACAATCCCTTGAAGTTGATACAACAAGCAAACAGAAAGGACATTGTTGGGAGGGAGGGGGGAGATGGAGGGGGAGGGAGGTTTCGGTAATGGGCCACGATAATCAACCACATTGTATATCGACAAAATAAAATTTTGGGGGAAAAAAAACCCCAACAACTAAATACCATAATTTTTTTTGGCAAAAAATAAAAATGAAAAAATAAAATGATAGTATTTTTCCAACAAGGTATACAGATGAACAAAAATTCCTTCTCAACCTAAATCTACAGGTTTCAGTTACCTGCTGATCAGTATTGATTTGTCTTTCATGGTTTGGATAGAATTTTTACTTTTTAAAATCACAGAACTAGTTTGTTGACTTACATTCTCTCCTCTCATCCACACCAGCAGTAAAACAATTCAGCACCCAATATGTATTTTTACAACTATTACTGTCTCTCTTAATCTTAGCTTAGTTGCTCAGGCATAAAGCATCTCTGTTATGTTTTACAGCAGCAATATTTTAGTTGCCTGGCCTCTGGTTATTTTTCCATTCACTACATTCTCCACTCTATAGTTGGAGTGACCTTTGTAAAATGCTAATCTGCTTAGACACTTCATAAGTATAGACTCCTCAGTGGCTTCCCATTTAAGTCGCCATACATTTCAATTATCTTAACATGGTCGAAATGCTATGTGTTCCTATGCACATCACACACCACCTCTTATTCTACATGCCTGCCAAGCTGAAATCAGAATGTGCTATATTCTTGCTTGCCCCAGGTCTTTATTTATGACATTTCCTCTGCCTAAAACATCTACTTCACTGTATCATGTAACATTTGTATTCCCCATACCCCCCAGCTGACTTTACCTGGCTAATTCCTAACCATCCTTTTACACTTAGCACAAATATCATTTTTTTCTGTAAAGACTTTCTTGAGAATAAAAGTCCCTGTTCTGTACATCCACTATATTTTTAACCTGTGGGGCAATCATAGATCTCCAAAACATTGCACATAGCAGATGCTGAATAATATTTAATGAATGAATTAATGAATGAATGGAACATTGAATATAGTGTTAGTATTTCTGTTCAGCAAACTTTATTGATAAGCCTTGTGAAACTTGGCATATTGGTTAAAGCATGTGCACATTCCCCAGCTCTGGCCAACTTTCTATGATTAAAACCATAAATTAAAGAAGCAACTTGCTGACACTTTGTCAGTATTCAATCAACTCCCCCCAGTGATTATCTAATTTTCTTCTCAAATAAATTTTCTCCTTACACACTCCCTCAAGCAACAGATTGAGTAAACAGATGAACCTTGAACTGAATTCTGAAGGTCATTTATGCTCACTTAATATGGAAAACCAATTTGAGAATTTAAAAATTTACATTCTTACTTCATTTGTATTTATATTTCTGTACATGTGAATAAAATAACCTCTACAGCCTAATTTTTTATTTATAAATTAAACATTTGTCATAGTGTTATCTATAATTTACTCTTATATTCTAAATAACTAGGAATGGGTATTTGGGTATATTCTTCATTGCTAATAAATATGTTCTGAATGAACAAATCATCAAATAACTTTAAGAGCACAGTAATAAATTATTAGCTTAGTTATGTTCTAATTCTCCTATCTAAGGTATTTAAGAGCACTGGAGTAAACTTATCTGAAAAAATAGTAGATTGAATGCTGATTAATGACTTCTATATGGGAAATGATAAAGTTTACTATAATTAAACAGCAAATAAATCTTAGATATTAAAATAAAAACTATACATGTCATATTAAAATCTGAGAATGACACATATGTCTATTAGTAGGGACTAAATAGTGGATTGCACTTGAGTAGATATTTCAATTTTTAAATAAAATTTAAAATATATAATTTTATTTTATTTTGTATTGTTTACTTACATGATGGTAGCTATCTCTTCTAGTGAATAACATAATATTGGATGGCACACTAACAGTTTCTAGTGTTGTGGGGAGAAATAGATTCAAAGAGTACTTTGATATATTATATCAAAAAGTATATATATTTGTATATGTATATACACAATCATCAGTGAGAATAAAGTAATATCTTAAATAGTAATTTAGGCTAAGAAAATTCACTTAACTAAATTGAGGCACAATCTGCTAACTTTAATAGATGCTGAACGACAAGTGGATGGTGAGGATGACATGATTTGAATCATGTCTTCTCAAAATTCATATATTAAAGTCCTAGCCCCCAGTACCTCAGAATAAGACCTTATTTGGAAATAGGGTCATTGCAGATGTAATTTGTTAAGATGAGATCATACAGGAGTAAAGTGGGTCCTTAAATCAATATGACTAGTGCCCTTATAAAAAGAACACAATGTGAAGAAAAGAAACTCACAGAGAGAAGACAATGTCAAGATACAAGGAGAACACCATCTACGTGCCAGGAACAAAGTTTGACAACAAACCACCAGGAGCTAGGAGAGAGGGCTGAAACAGATTTTGCCTTACAGTCCTGCAGACACATTAATTTCATACTTCTAATCTCCAATTATGAGACAATGAACTTATGTTTAAGACAATCAATTTATGGTACTTTGTTACAGCAGCCTGAGCACATTAATATATTGACTAAATACTGGTACCATTTATATATTTATAATGTATATGTATATATGTATTTATATGTATATATAAACATATATGTGTGTATGCATATATGTATGTGTGTGTGTATATATATATATATAATAGCAGCTAAAGACTAGCTAAGTTCTAAAAACTTTAGTCAAAGAAATATTAACTCAAGATTAATCAGGGCATAGTTAGCTTGAACAACATGCATTCAATGTTGTGAGATGTACAAGTTTGCAAAGAAAGGGTTGATATTCTGATTTTTTTCTACTAAAATTTCTAGTTTATGAAAATATAAAGTAGTATCTTTTTTTTTTATTTGATGATCACAACAATTTTGTGATGGAGAAGTAAGCCCAGAGAGATTACATGATTTTCTCAATTTCCAAACCTAGAAGGGCAGAGGATAGGCTTGAACTGAGATTTTCTGATGCCTGCTCTAATTTCTGTCTATTCCCCCACTTCATCTTCATATACAGAAGTGTTCAGGTGGCAGGATCAGAAGGCAGAACACAGGCCGGTATTTCTGGTGGTTTCATCATAGCATACAAAATATCGCCAAAGGAGTTCTGAGTAGCTTCTAGGGCTCCATGTAGTAGTACACACAACTATTTTCAAGCTACAGTAGGGAGATTTTAATAAAAATGCAAATAAATAAAAATTGATCCAAAGAAAAAGCTGTATACCATAATTTACTGCTTCCAAATCAAGTTGTTGTGGCCTTTATTATTATTTAGGAAACCTGTTTTCAACATGGGTAAATCTTTAAATGATAGAAAAGTTATTATACATTATAGTACAAGTACCTTACTAAAGCGATTCACAGAGATGTTTCTAGAAAGCAGGATCTGATTGCTGAGTTGATCAGAACTGTTCCAGATATTTGTAGAAGTATTAAGAATACTTACCTTGAAAGATCAGTGTCTTGTTGAGCCTTTTAAAATTCCCCTATCCAAAGTTAATTTCTAATCTTTTCTCTCCCCAAACCACCATAAAACTCTGCAGATATGAGTATCTCTGTTACAACTTGTGGACTTTTGGGAAGCTCATCTTTTTTTCTTCCCTCACTCCTACCTCATTCTATTCCAAAGTAGGTAGGAGTAATTCTCTGAATTATGCAAGTATCATGGTTAGCTTTTCAGATGGTTTCTTGCAAGACTTAATTTTGCCTATAAATGGGAAAGTTTCAGGCTACCCCCAGCTGGGAAGGCGCTGCATCTCTCTCTCCCCCCTCTCTCCTTGCTGTCCTGTGTCATCTCCTTAGACCCTTCCTTCTAGGAGACCTAAGAAGTATAAAATGTGGGGCTGGTGCTCCATCCTTCTGCCCTAATGGTTCTGGTCAGTGATTGAAGACCAGTACCACACAAGGCAAAAGACAAAGCTTCCTGGCTCTCTTGGTGACTTTGCATTTTTCTTCTGTATGGTGTGTTTTTCCTGGACAGGTTTGTTTCTCACTATTACTTCACTGAAATATGAGGTGCTAAAATCCACCTGGATATTTTTAAAAAGTAAGCAAAAGGAGCCATTCTGGCCTTCTTTGTGTGTTGGCCCTAATTTGACCACAGTCCTTATAGACAGATGTTCTTTGTATGTTCCAATGTCAATCACCAGGAGCCTATCTTGAGATTTCAGTCAAAAAAGCTCAGACGGTAATTATTTGTTTTCTTGACCTTATCTTCTCTATATATGTGTGTACATGTACATGTGTAAGTATATATGTATGTACTTACAAATATATATATATATACACACACACAAACACACACATATATACACACACATATATACAATACATACATATGTATACATATATACAAGCACACACACATATATATGCACACTCACACAACTCCTATGAAGGATAGGATTCAAGTGTTTAGAAATCTGTAGTTTAGGCTCTATTTTTTTACACTTCAAACATTCTACTTATGAGTTGTATTATTATTATTTGTTCATGTTTGCCTTTTCCTGAAACTAAACTCCTAGAACATATGAACCATATGTTGTTTACGTTCTTTTTCTAGAAAACTATATATCTGGCTGGTAGTTGATTCTTGCTGAATGAAAGTTCTAAAGCCTGACTGAACTACTTAATGAACAAATAAATGGATCTGAGAGTAACCTGATTAGTCCAATATCAGTACTTAGGTTTATTCTCTGTAGGTGCCGAGGAAACAGAGAGCTACTACAAAGTCATTTTAATTGTGTACACAGGCCACACTTTAGAGATTACTGCTAAATAAAGATCAAGTTGGTGTTCAAATTTCCCCAGAGAAAATAGAGAGTTGAATCTCAAAGACAAGTTGTTGCCTTCAAGGTAGAAGATGTGTTTTAATCAGCAAAGAGGAGAAAAAGAGTAAGAAAAACAATCTTTTACCATATTTCTGAGTTAAATCATCTTACTTTCTTAGACATATTCCTCCTACTGTTCACAGAGGGAAAAGAGAAAAAGCAATTCCTAGTATTGCTTCCCACTCCCCTGGCATCTCTGTATCAAAGACACTGGACAGCAGATACTCTCTGCTGAGGGAGATATTAACCTCATTCTCTCCAAACACACCATGAGGCCTAGAAAATGTCCTTCCTCATTTGGTACCTAAGGCTATGTTCAGATCAGTCCTGCAATGACAGTGTTTAGACTGCAGGAAGTCATCAGAATGAGGTAAGCCTTCAGGAAGTGGCTGTGGAGCTGATTTGTTAAGGGATCGCTGTCTATGAGTTTAGAAGTACATCATCTTGTCAGGAAAGATCTAAAGCACATTTAGAGTCATAAAATTTTGGTGTAACATTTGGCATTGTGAGTTTCATATCAGAAAAAAAAAAAAGGCTGACAATTATCTCTAACCCTTTTCAATTTTTCTCCCCATTTAGGTGTGCAAAAGCATTTTAAGTAATATTGATGTTTAATCCTGAAGTATCATAAAATCAGATAATCCATTTTAAATATTAAAATCACAATCACAGTCTTACATATTTTATTTATTTAAATTATCATTCTAAAAGGTTATAATTTAAATATTAAGTAATATATCGCTTACGCCATATTTGAAAATACATAGAAATGCTTTAGAATTATACAATTAATAGACATTAGCTTACAATCCTTAAAATCAACTGGAAGTTGCTATTCAGAATATTTATCTGTATTGAGTGTGAAGGGCTATTATTAATGAATTAAATGCCTCTTTCAAATCCCAGGAAAACAAGGCCCTAAAATGATGAAATTTAATCATGATTTTGCTTTGATGAAAGTGTCTTATTCTCGGAACCCATTCCCACTAATGTAGTAACATGATTCTTTTTCTTAATGTACCTAAATATTCCATCTCACCTGTATTGTTCCTAATAATTTTTTTATTGGCCTTTAGAAATCTGAAGTATTGATATTTACTATTTTACTGTCACCTATAGCTCAGAGAATTCTCTGCATTCAAAAACTCCTCTCACTTATTTTTCTTCTGCTGTCATCTTGGACAAGACAGAGTAGAGAGACAGGAAGCAGTCAACCTGGTCAGAATTTAACAGGCGGCATTAAAAATCTACTACTTGGGGGCCGGCCCGGTGGCGCACTGCTACAGTGCGCCGCTTGAGAGCGTGGGGTCACTCCCACCGAGGGTTCGGATCCCACATACAGACCGGTTCCCGCTCACTGGCTGAGCGAGGTGCGGGCACGACGCTGAGGGTTGCGATCCATTGCCGGACACGAAAAAATACAAAAAGGAAAAAAAAAATCTACTACTTGGGGGCCGGCCCGGTGGCGCACTGCTACAGTGCGCCGCTTGAGAGCGTGGGGTCACTCCCACCGAGGGTTCGGATCCCACATACAGACCGGTTCCCGCTCACTGGCTGAGCGAGGTGCGGGCACGACGCTGAGGGTTGCGATCCATTGCCGGACACGAAAAAATACAAAAAGGAAAAAAAAAATCTACTACTTGAATGGTCAATGCGTACAAAAATACAATTTAAATATAAGACATGGCAGATCATTAAGCCATGTGGTTTGTAAAGTGTGATGCAATAAACAGTATGCATTTCTCCTTTCTAGTCGTGTGTATCAGGAAAGCACTTCACATACAATAATCAATTGACTAAAGATTATACAAAAACATGTAAAAATGAAGCAAATTCCTTTGTCAAGCAGGATACAAAAGTCTACTAGGATGTTACTTTTCTCAAGGCCAAGGTGTATATGCAATTTATTTATTATTTTTTCTAGTAAAATTTAATAAATCATAGTAGACTCTGCATCTGCTCTCCTTTTTGAAGTTGTAAAGTAAATGTCCCAGGAATTGATGCTTTTTGTATCATTTTGTTATATAATATTGGATAATACATTCAAGCACTATAGGGAAAATAAATTTAGGGGAGCAAAGGAGTACCAGGAACGGTGAACATAATTTAAAATGTTTTTTATCTAGCAGCTTGCCTGTAGGAGGATATTGATAAACATTTGAAAAATTTTAAATTTAATAATTTTCTGCTTATTTTTCTTTTTTTCTTTAAATAATAGTGACCATTTATATTTGTATTTTGCAGGGTATTTATAATTTGCTTCAAAGAAATGACATTTATTTGTACTAAAATATCACTTTCTACTAAGTGTCATAAAGTGAATACATGAACTTGGCATTAATAGAAATAAATGCTCTAAGTTAGCCAGAAAAAAAGGCAATGTTTTGCCAACTATGGAAAATAAATAAATAAATAAATAAGGTCATTGCAAGCTATAGGGAAAAGGACAGATATTTGATAGCCACAATATTTACCTAGTATAAGTCATAATTTGTTTACAAATGTATGCTTTTGATGTTATGATAGCCAGTGAAGGAATTTGTTTGCACTAGTCATTTGAAATATAAACTCTAAATTTCTGTTCATTTGTTTCAGCCTTCCAGCTGCAATAGAATCATCAACCAAAGAGGAATAATTTCAACATTCTTGATTGTGTCTCAAATGATTATTCAGTCAGCCAGGTGGAGGTTTTGCAATAATTGCATTGGGATGTCTCCCACCTGATGGGTGTTTTCCTCTGACTGAATCTGTTAGAAAATGTTATTTTCTAGCTAGTTCTTCCCTGAAAGATCTTGAGTTGGCTCGTGTTGACAAACACTGATTCATTTAGATGTTGCTCTGTTGAACATAATGGTGCTGAAATGACTTGCTTCAATATGAGAAAGTCGAGTGCGTGAGTTTGTGGTCATAAAATTGTGATCTTAGAGCCCAGCAAATTGCTCCAAGTAGCTTCAGCCAACCTCATTTCTGGTGCCAAATTACCAGTAGTAGTTTAACTGTTTGAAAGAAAGGTCTTTTTTGGCCCAAGAGGAATTGTATTGCTCAACCCAAATTTCTACATTGTACTTTTACTTAAAGATCTGCTCTTCTGTAATGACATTGATCAACTAATTTCTAAGAAATGTTTGCCACTCATTTAGCTTTCCAGGCTATTTGTGGAAGATATCTCATTAGGAACTGCCATGTAAGATTAATATAGAAGCACGTTTTGAAATTTTTTTTGATATTCTTCCAGTCTGGGTCTTCCATAATATATACAGTAGTGAAATCTATATTTTATCATGTAATAATTATTGTTTTAACATTTAATAAGGATAATTATTAAATGAATAATTTATAAGTGAAATATACAACTGCCCAAACAATATTTTTTTTTATCAATTCTCAACTTATTAATGTATTTTTTATAAGAACTTTGTAAATCATACTCACTACAAATTTCCCATTAAAGGAAAACAGATGCATTAATTTCAGGAGAAAGAATATTTTCTTTAAAAGGTTAATGTTTCAATTCTTTACATATGCAGTATCTGCCAAAGAGATATATAGACCTGTTGTTTTTATTCAGTATGATTTAGTGCCATTTAAAAAAAAGGAAAAAAAAACCGTAGTGCACACTCAGACATCACATGGCCACAGTGGCTGAAAGCCCAACCTCCATCACTTCCAATTTGTGTGTGTGTGTGTGTGTGTGTGTGTGTTTATGGGGGTGGGGGTGGGGGGAGGAGTGTATATATGCTACTGTGTGAACTTGTTTGAGTAAGAGGTAGAAATATAGTGTTGTGGGGAGATTGTAAATATTGTAATAAACACCCCAGAATTAGTATCAAATAGTGGGTTTTATGAAAATACTGTTTCAAGCTTACTGTGTGATCCCAACAAGCATTTGAGAGACTTGAAAGGGGGACACATATTTGGAGCTTGGGCTGTTCCTTATGCTCAATAAAAGAAGTTATGCCTGGCTTCCCTATAAACAATTTTTTTATTTTATCCAGAACTCTGAGGGATAAAAGCATCTTGTGTAATTTGTAAACATAAATAAGTATGCTTTATGAGGCTTCAATTTGAAGATTTTACCCTATCATTTTGTAGGCTTCAGTACTAACCTAAATTCAATAGTTCTTGCAGAAGTTCTGCAGCTATTCTCTTCTGGGCTACAAAAAGTGAATACCTTGACAAAAATACACACGAGTATTCCTCATATAAATTTTCTATCATAATTACTGTACTACAAAAAAGTATGTTTCACTAAAAATATTGCACCTAACTCAAACTCTTGTAATATGACCTGTATTTAACCATTTATATAGTTTTTCTAAAGAATGTTTTTATTAGCAGCTATGTGTGCACATATTTTGTTCAACCACACAGGTACTTTAGAAGATTTAGAGAGCTCCAAAACAAGTAAAATTATATAGCAAAATTATATAGTAAACACAATTTCTACAATTTAATTAAATCAACAACTTGGGAATAACTATGAAAATCATACCTTTTAACACAAAAACTGTACTTTAAGTTTAAATATATTTTAAATGCTTATTGAAATATTGATAATCTGTATAAACCCAGATTTGTTTTACATTTTAAAATTAATGTGCAGGTCTTAAAGGTTAAGAGTATTCATATTCTGAAAGGTAATTGAATTTTAATCCTTAAAGTACAATTATATATGTACATAGAAAGAAAAATGCTTTGATTACATTTACGGAAAGCTAAAAAGTACAGAGAAAATGGACAACAGGAGTAACTTCAATGAGACTGTATTTTCCTCTAATTTGTCTAGGCCTGGCCTGACAGACTCCAGGGTAGGTGGTCATAGATATTTGCAGTGTGTTTCACTGGATATTTCTTGATCCTGGAGTACAGCCCAATGCCTAAGTGTCCAACCTGTGACCAGGTGTTTCTCTTACAGAGAACTTGTTTATACTGGCAGATACCCCGTGGCTCTTGTCTGACTTGTGTCCAGCTTACTCCTACAAGAGAGCCACTGTCTAGCAGAGCCCTAACAGGGAGTAGAGTTAGGTTTGGGTGTAGGTGTGTTGGTCAGGTGAGCCACAGAGGAGGCAACCCAGTGAATCACGTGAAATTACAGGCATTTTATTACAGATCCACAAGAGAAGAGAGAACTACGGAGACAGCAGGGTGCTTAACCAGCAGGCGAGGGGCAGTGGGGGGAGAGAGAGAGAGGACCTGTGGGGCTAGGCCTTTATTAGGGTTCCTGGATATTATTTATCCTTTAGGTTTTTCCTAAGGGTTTTGGATTGGCTACTTTTAAAAAACATGCCCAAAAGGGGAAATTTAATGACATGCTTCTAGTGTTAGCCATGATGATTTATAGTGGTCAGCAGCTGTGGGGTGTGCTGTTTTGGGGTCAGTGGGATGAGGAACAAGCAGGCTACACTGAAAACAATCACACGGGAGGGAAGTTTTAACTATGCCAAAGGTGATGGGGTACTGCTGGGTTTCAAACAACTTATGCTAGGCCTAAAAATGGATACCAAGGCAGCAGCTATATTACATAAATTTATGACAGAGACATGTTTATAAAATATGCAGTCACAAAGGATTGGGAATGATGAGTCTGGTGACTATGGGCTTTTCAGTGGGAAGTGCAATGTGGCTCAGTGAGGCATGATTAGACATGACTTCTGGAGCCTTAAACTGGACACCTCACTGGGGAGGAGGATCAATACAAAGTCAGGCAGAAGAAGATGAAGAGAAGTGTGATGACAGAGAGCGGCCAGGAGCAGTGAGACGTTTCCAGATCTACAGAACTGTCCTCCCACATATGGCATTTGCAAAGACCTCATCTCCATTTTCTGGTGTGATCATTGGACATTCATTTACATGAATGACCCTTCTTTCATGCAAGACCTCAAAAATGTACGTATATGCTTGTGTCAAGTTTTCTCATTTTATAATCAGTTCCAAATATCCTTGAAATAAAACCGCAGTGGAAGATGTTTATCATTTACCTGTGAGGGGGGCAACGGCCTGGGCTGTGGGTATACAAGGGTACTTCAAAAAGTTCATGGAAGATTGGAAGATGGCGACGGGTCTGGAGCGGCCGTGTCAGGAGACAGCGCGATCCTGAGAGCTGTGCACTGTGATACCAGAGTATTAATTGCATTTCCAAGAGCAACAAAAGGCGAATAATTCTTTCAACATCGATCCTACATCAACAAACAAGCGGCAGCAGGTTCGAGGTTTTGGGGCCGACACAGAAGAGGACTCCTGAGAGCACCCAAGCCCGGCTGCGGGAACGAGCGATCAGCCCATACAACAAAGGCCAAGAAAGCCAGCAAAAAAAAAGCTGCGCAGAAACGGAGTGAAACGCGCTGGACCGGCCCAACGCTGTGAGCTCTGTGAGTCACCCCCAGCCCAGCCCCACTTGCGGGGTGAAGCCCGACTGCTCCCCGCCCACCTGGATCCCGCACACCACACCAGGCTAGGCACCCGCAACAGAGCTGCCTCCATTTTCTCGGGTGGGGACGGAGAAGGCCGGCTTAGTGAGGGCAGGCCAGCCATCTCTGTTTGGCGTAGCTCCTCACTGAGACGTGCTATTTGCTTACCTCGACGAGGGGCACCCCGGGGCCTGTGGACCGGCCTACAATCCCACTCTCCCTGCGGATCTCAGATGG
>NW_007726305.1:661254-662805 GCF_000696425.1 Galeopterus variegatus | reverse complement strand
CGACCCGAGTGGAAGGAAGGCAAGGAGGAACTGTGGGCTGACCGACCCTCCCCCGCCGAGGAGTTCACTCCCAGCAGCCTGGAGAGTTAGGACAGCTCCTGGGCAGGGCGGGGCACGGCACAACTTTGATGACTCAACTGAAAGTCAAGGTTTGTAGAAGACACGCCTCAGCCCTGTCCTGAGCACACAGAGTGGGGAGGGGCCTGGCTAAAGGAGGCGGAATCTCAGAAATAAATAAAGAAAGAAAGAACAGTTGCACAGCCTGCAGGAACAATTTGCAAGGCTCAATAGCCCCATCTATTGAATTGGAGGTCCAAGATGTGAGAGAAAATCCCTGCCAAAATGAACAAACACCCAAAAAGAGATACCCAAAATGCAAAAAACCAAGAAAATGCACCACCAAAAGTCAATAAATCTCANCAAAAGACAAAAGACAAAAGACAAAAAAAAAAAAAAAAAAATCAAAATTCCTATGACATTTCTCTCAGAAATGGAAAGAACTATACAGTCATTTATCTCGACTAACAAAAGACCAAGAATAGCCAAAGCAACGCTGAGCAAAAGAATAAAGCTGGAGGTATTACTCTACCTGACTTTAAACTATACTACAAAGCTATAATAACCAAAACAGCATGGTACTGGTATAAAAACAGAGACTCTGATCAATGGAATAGAATAGAGCACCCTGAAATCAACCCACGCACTTACTGCCATTTCATCTTCGACAAAGGCATCAAGCCTAATCACTGGGGTTGAGACTCCCTCTTCAGCAAAGGGTGCTGGGATAACTGAATATCCATTTGCAGGAGATTGAAACTAGACCCATACCTCTCACCATATACTAAAATCAACTCAAAATGGATTAAGGATTTAAATATACACCCCAAAACAATAAAACTTATTAAAGAAAACATAGGAGAAACCCTTCAGCAAATAGGGCTGGGCACAGACTTCATGAATATGACCCCAAAAGCATGGGCAACCAAAGGAAAAATAAACAAATGGGACTATATCAAACTAAAAAGCTTCTGCACAGCAAAAGAAACAATTAACAGAGCTAAAAGACAACCAACAGAGTGGGAGAAAATATTTGCAAAATACACATCCAACAAAGGACTAATATCCAGAATATATAAAGAACTCAAACAACTTTACAAGAAAAAAACAAGCAACCCAATCAAAAAATGGGCAAAAGAACTAAGTAAGCATTTCTCTAAAGAAGATATGCAAATGGCCAACAGTCATATGAAAAAATGCTCAACATCACTCAGCATCCAGGAAATGCAAATCAAAACCACACTGAGATACCATCTCACCCCAGTTAGGATGGCAAAAATCCAAAAGACACCGAAAGATAAATGCTGGCGTGGCTGCGGAGAAAAAGGAACTCTCTTACACTGTTGGTGGGAATGCACAATGGTGCAACCCCTATGGAAAATGGTTTGGAGGTTCCTCAAACAGCTGAAGATAGACCTACCATACGACCCAGCTATCCCACTCCTGGGAATATATCCAAAGGAATGGAAATCATCAAGTCGAAGGTACACCTGT
>NW_007726305.1:603574-660254 GCF_000696425.1 Galeopterus variegatus | reverse complement strand
CAATAGCCGAGAGTTGGAACCAGCCCAAATGTCCCTCATTGGATGAGTGGATATGGAAAATGTGGTATATCTACACAATGGAATATTACTCAGCTATAAAAACGAATGAAATACTGCCATTTGCAACAACATGGATGGACCTTGAGAGAATAATATTGAGTGAAACGAGTCAGGCAGAGAAAAAGAAATACCACATGTTCTCACTCATTGGTGGGAGCTAAAAAATAAACAAATTAATTCACCCACATACACACACAAAAAGAAACCGGGGGTGGGGTGGGGAAGAAGATATAACAACTATACTTCTTTGAAGTTGTTACAACAAGCAAACGGAAAGGACATTCTTGGGGGGGAGCGGAGAGAGGGAGGGAGGTGTCGGTGATGGGCCATAATAATCATATACATTGTATATTGACAAAATAAAAATTTAATGAAAAAAAAAAGTTCATGGAAAAAAAAAAAGATGTTTATCATTTAATTCTTATGTCATTAGCCTGACTCTTCTACTTCTTACTCAGTCCTTGCGTTTGATGTAACAAATCAAGACTGAACTTTAACCGGAGACTTACATTCTAATTTTACTTTCTGAAGTTATTTTTATGCAAGTAACTTACTTTCACCAAGACGTAGTGTACTAATAGTGATGAAAGAGAGAATAATATCTTCTTAGAGTATATTGTAAAATTAAGTATCATGATTTTGTAAAACACTTGGCACATAGTTCTTCTAAAATTACTTCTATCTATTATCTATTTTTTTTTTCATTAATTTGTACATTTTCGAGGCTGATATCCAGCTGTTGTATACCAATATGGTGGTATGCACAATGCATTTGTTGCTGGCACTATTTGGTTATTCAGGCCGGGCATTAACAAGATTGTGCTTGTACCATTAATGAGTTTTAAATATTTTAAACACCATTCTTCTATATTTATTTGTTTGATTCATGAAAAGTGAAAAGTTATTCATGGATGAGAATAAGGATGAAGTAGGACATGGTGTGGAAAGTAAAAGATGGTCTGGACACCTGTATTTCTTCAGCCAAGGGCAGTGTAATACTTAATCTTGGGTTTTTTGTTTGTTTATTTTTTGAGTAGATGTATACATAAGCTCAAATACTTTTGTACAAAAAAAATAGTGTGAGTTATGTTGAAGGCAGGCTTATGAGCAATATTGTCTCTAAAATCTTTGCCAAGACTAAACTTTTGTGAACACCTTTCTCAACATTTGCTGTTCTACAGGCATAATTAGACTGACAGTATTCTAGGAATGTAAGAATGAGAAACATGAACAAGACCAGCAATGAAGAGAAACATTGCATTATAATTCATCCAGAAGACATACTAATCCTAAATATGTATGCATCTAATAAGGAGTTTCAAACTATACAAAACAAAACTAATAGACTGAAATGAGTAATAGGCAAGTCCATGGTAGTAGTTAGAGATTTTAACACTCATCTCAGAGTAGTTGATAGAATAACAGGACAAATTGTTTCAATAAATTTCAAAGGTCCAAAACTATGCAGACCATAATTTTGACCACAACGAAATTAAATTGGGAAATAAAACTATTCTCCATACCTTTTTAAATTAAGCAATTCACTTATAAATATCATATGATTCATATTTAACATAATAAAAATTAGAAAATATTATAATATCAATGAAATAAAAGCAACATGAACATTTATAGAATTCATCTAATGATGTCCTATAGCCTCTAATGCCCATTATAAGGAAAAAGAGTGCAAAATCAATAATATTAACTTCCATCTTAAGAAACTGGGAAAAGAAGAGCAAATAAAACCAAAAGTAATTAGAAGTAAATGAAAAGTAAATAAAAAGAAAAAGAAAAAATAATTAAGGTAAGAATGGAAAACACGAAATAAATAAAACCAACCAAATAATAAAGGAAACCAGCTGTGCAGATACTGTAGTTTAGGTGAATAGGTTAACTCTCTTTCCAGATAATCAAAAAGTTGTTAGAGTGATAATGTACTGTCTTACATTGCTTATTTTCTTTTCTTACTCACTTGTTTCCCTTATTCCTCTTTGCGTGTGTGTGTATGTGTGTGTGTGTGGTGAGAACATTTGAAATTTACTCTCTTAGCAATTTTGAAATATACAATATGCTATTATTAACTATAATCACTATGCTATACCGATAGATCTCAACAATCTTATTTCTCCTATCTAATTAAAAGCTTTTAACCTTTGAGTGAAATCTCTCAATTGCCCCCACCTCCCAGCCTCTGGAAACTACCATCATACCCTCTGTTTCTATGAGTTTCATGGTTTTAGATTCCACATATAAATGAGATCATGAAGTATTTGTCCTCTGTACTTGGGTAATGTCACTTAGAATATGTCCTCTTTAGCCTCTTTAATCTTTTCCTCAAGATCTGTTTTACAGGGAAGCTGGGTAGGAAAGACACCAATATACATAATCCAAATTACCTTCAAAAATGAGCTCGTTCAGCTATTAACAGTGCTGTCAGCAGACACTTTCTTGCTGTTTCTTTCCGAGGCAGCCTCAGCTTTAGAGAGTGACTTTGCCTAAAGTCATGCCTTACTCAGGACACCCCACATTCAGTGACTAAATGTTCTTAGATGTAAAAACCTGGCTAGTTTGGCCCAGACAAGGAAGACTGATGGACAATATGTACTCAGGTTCCCCACCAAATTAAAGGTCCCCTGGATTAACTGCATCCTGGATCAACTTTCTCCTGTACTCAGTCCTTCCCATCTCTTTTCTTTCATGAATGTTTTCTATATTTGCTAATTCACTTGCCTTCTATTTTATAGAAATTTTCCAAAATTTCTAGTCAGCTGCTGATTCTATTTCTTATTTTTTATCATTCTTACGGTTGATTTTTTTCTTTTACTTTAACAACATGTTTATTTCAAGTGGAATTTTGAAGGCAGTGAAGAGAAGAACGTGTACTCAGCCATTTCTTTGAAATAGAATTCCTCTTTTAAATTGTATTATTTTACACTAATCATATTAATCTTCCTCATTCAGGAACTGAGAATGTAAACATCATGTTGATCTACATAAGTCAATTCATATAAATGAAAACACTCAGTGAAACAAGGTAAGACATATATGTATACATTTTTTTATTGAAACATGATTGACTGTACATATCTGTGGGGTACTGTGTTGAATATCAATACCTGTGTGCAATGTGTGATGCCTAAATCAGGATAAATAGTATATTCAACGTTGAAAAATGTAATCTTTTTTTGTGGCCTTTTACCAATTTCTTGCTAATTTCCTCCCTCTCCCTCTTTCCCACCTCTGCTAACCTCAGTTCTGTTTTCTCCTTTTGAAAGTTCAACATATTATGTGATTGTTCTATCATTCTTTCTTTTTTTAATTAACTTATTTTATTTTTTAGCTTCCACTTATGAATATGGACATGTGGTTTTCCTTTACTGTGCCTGGCTTATTTCACTTACCATAATTTTCTCTAAGTTCTTACATGTTGCGGCAAATGGCAGAATTTCATTCTTTTTTATGGCAGAGTATTCCATTGAGTATATAGACCACATTTTTCTTATCCATTGGTCTGTCAATGGACATTTAGGTTGGTCCCAATTGTTGGCTATTATAAATAGAGCTGCAATGAACATGGGAGTGCAGGAATCCCTTCAACATGATGATTTCTATTCCTTTGGGTAGGTACCAAAGGAATGGGAAGTGGATGGGATTGCTGGATCTTATGGCAGTTCTATCTGCAATTGTCTGAGGAAGCTCCATACTGTTTTTCCATATCGGCTGCACTAATTTAAAGTCCCACCAACATTGCAGGTGGTTTTCCCCTTTCTCTGCATCCTTGCCAGCATTTGTTATTCTCTTTTTGATAATAGCCAGTTTAACTAGGTGAGGTGATAGATCAGTGTGGTTTTGACTTGTATTTCCCTGATGCTTAGTGATGTTGCATTTTTTCATGTGTCTGTTGGCCATTTGTGTATTCTCTTTTGAGAAATGCCTATTCAGCTCCTTTGCCTATTTTTTAAAATCAGATTAATTGCTTTTTTGTTGTTTTCTTTACTCCTGTTTGAGTTCTTTATATATTCTGAATATTAATCCCTTGTCAGAAGAAATTTGCAAATATTTTCTCCCATTCTGTATGCTTTCTTTCACTCTATTAATTATTTCTTTTGCTGTGTAGAAGCTTTTTAGCTTGATATAGTCCCATTTGTTTAATTTGACTGAAAAATATAGCCATTTATTTTGGTGTTGTGAGATATATCACTTGTGACTTTCATTATAGTATTTAATTTAAATTTGTAGAATGTTCTTCTTTAGGAATGCCATTTCCCTCTAGTTGATAGCTTAAATCCATCTAACTAATTTCTTATATTTTTAGTTTAGGTTTCAAGACATTGGCCGTTATTTCTTAATGCTAATTACGGTTAACATCAACCTTAAAATGAGCATAAAAATGGCTCCAATTCCACATTTTCTTTGTTAGGCAACCTTCCATGAAATAGCTTTGAAAATACAAGTAATTAAAATCTATTAGCAATGAACATTGCCCCTTTGGAAATCCGTTTCTGAGGAAAACCTAGTCATAACTGTCCGTTTTATCTTTGCAAGCACTAATCTCAAACATCCTATAAAATTAACTTCTGTTTGATAAACCAAAATGTCTCCTTGGTACACTTTAAAACACATTTCCTAGTGTGTTTATCGTCTCTAAAAGTCACTCAGCTGAAATCATTAAACACATCATCACCATTGCAACCAGGGTCATTTTCTTGTGCTTCAAGGCTCTAGGTTCATTACCAAGCAATTGCTGAACCTACCAGATGGATTTATTTTGATAGTGTTTCATCCTTTTTAAATACTCATGTGGGAATCACGTAGTTATCACCTTATTGTAAGATTCTTATTAAATTATAATGTTTGCTAGTAGTTTATTGAATAATTACTGTAGGCAATCTGAGTGATATTTCAGTGAATCAGGACAGTGTCAGAAAAACAGTATTATCTCCTAATATGTTATAATCAGCCAAAAAACTCAATGACCTGGTTGCCATTACACATGCTTACTGTAACAGCTAAAGTTAAAATGTTTCAAAATAGCTTACTGTGGAGGCACCTAACACCTATAAATTAATTTCCCAAAGATATTTAGAGTTCTCAGCCTGCAATCTTTGCATACTTAGCATTTTGGTTTTGATGCCAATTCTGAGGTAAAGCGAAATATAACTCACTTTCAGACTCATGACTCATGCAGTTTTTTCTATTGGCTTTAAATTTTGTCAAATCAAAACAATACAGCTTTAATATTTGTCATATCAAAACAATTCATTTATCTAATTGTGAGCTTTTACAAATTTTTCTTTATTTCAACAGATTTTTGAGATATGAGTTTTGAGAAATAAATTATATAATTTTTTATGGAACTCGATTTCAGTCATCATTCTTATGATAAATAATTTCATAATCATCTATCAAACCTAGGCTTAGAAAATGAAACACTTATTCCAATGTAATTTAGAGATCAAAAGCAAAACTACAATCACAGTTATTGGTTCGTGGACAGTTTAATTTCCTTCAGTAGCAGTTTTCATCAAGGAAATAAGAATAAATTAGTTGTTCCAAAGAGGAATGAAGCACTCATAAAGCTGGTAAAAATCTCAAAGACTTGAACAAAAGTGTTAGGAAGGAGCCTACAGCCTGAAAATAATACCCTGAGATAGTCACATTAAGTGATAAGTGGAATGGCTCTTGACTATTTCCTGCTGGCTATATTCCACCTAAATTGCTTGAATTCTGTCTGCATAGCTGTATTTCATTTTGGTGAATTTTAGAACTACAGAAAAAATTTAATTTAAAAAAAAAACCTTTCAGCTTTTCCCAGAGAATATACTGACCCTTCGCCAGGCTTCCTGTTAATATTATCCTTATTATTGTTTGATTCAAAGAGCAAATGAATGGGGGAACAAAATCCTTCAGGTTTGTAAACAATTATTAGAGAAGAAATACTACATATGAAAAGAAAACTTTTCCTTGTTATTTTTCTGATTTTAGCTTTGAACTGAGACATTTTAAGAGCAGAAATCATGTCTTATTTGAACTATTAAAAAGATGAGACATATTTCTTGATAATTGATTTTTTCTTTTCATTTTAATTTCTGGTCATCTATAACTTTAATCATCACTTCAAATTATTTTATTTTAATACCTGAAAATGAGAGCCTGGGATATCTTTGCAGTGCTTATATTTTCTAGACATAGAAAATAATCTAAAGCAACAATGACAAAATTTCAACACCATGAAAAAAGTCACAAGTGATTGTGTATATGTGTGTGTGTATACACACACACATATACACAATCACACCAAATTTGGATTATGCCCTCTGAAAGAAAAGTATTATCTTTCAAAATATTTTTTATAAAGCATATATCTAATGATTTGTTTTGGTTTAAAGAAAAAAACAAATTTTTCATTGGCTACAATGGAAAATCCTGAAATAGGTAGTCAATAATGTTAAGAAATAAAAATGTTAATTAGCTCAAATACCCATTCCACAATGTATATATATATTTCAAAACATACATGCATAACAGATGTTGAACACCATAAATAAATACAATTTTTATTTGTCAATATTTTAAAAATCAAATAAATAAATTGTTTTTCTTTAACTTAAGTATCATCTGTGTCTTAAACAGTATGGTTATAAAAATAAAAGTTCATGATCCTAATGTGAATTACCTCTATTGGATTGAATGGCCATTATTAAGAGAAAAAGCTGTCAAAAATCAGCTTCCTTCAGAATGAAACTGGCTGTTGCTTAAGAAATTATAAATAAAATTACATATTTAAAATAGACTATTCTGAGTAGTTTTATCAAGTAGTATTATCAAGTAGTTAATATAATATAATAAACAATTATTTTCAAAGAAAATCTTAGAGGTAGAAAATTGTCTTTTTATTTATTTATTTATTTTAATTTTTTTATTGGTTATGAATATTCATGGGGTACAAAGCTGACTGTCACCACTCGTGCTCAAGATGTGATGGCCAGAACAATACTGGCAGCATGCCCATTACCACAAATTGCAATTATCCTCGTGTCCCCCACCCAATGATCCCCAATCTCAATCCCCATTCCACTTTGTATCCCTGGGTATGCTCTCTCTCTCTGCAAGTCCAATGTTCCAGTAGTGAGCAAGGTTTTCCATGCCCGTAGACTGAGCCCCCAGTGTCATGCGGGGCTCGGCATACCTCAGCGCCTGCTGCGGTTTGTCTGCCTTTTTAAAAATATCTCTTCTTAGTCCCAATCCTTAGGTATAAATCTCACAAAAGACATGAAGGATGTATATGAGAAATACTACAAAACACTGATTTAAAAAATCAAAAGAACTAAATAGAGAGGTTTCATGTTTATGAATCAGATGACTCAATATTGTTAAGATGCTAATTCTTCTCAGCTTGATCTATAGATTCAACACAATCCCAATAAAAATCTTAGCAGGCTATTTTGTAGATATTGATTAAATGATGCCGTCATTTTTGTGGAAAAGAAAAGAATCTAGAATAGCCAACACAACACTGAGGAAGATGAACAAAGTTGCAGTACTCAAACTACCCTGTTAGACAATTTCATATAATGCTACAATAACTGACATATCATTATATTGAGTAAATAATAGAGGTATAAGTAAATGAAACAGAATAAAGAACCCAGAAATAGATCCACAAAAAATATAATCAACTGATTTTTTGACAAAGGCATAAAGAAAATTGTTGGTATTGGGGTGTCATTACTTCCAGGCTCTCTCCTAAGACAGAACAAGAAAATGTATGTGTATATACTAAACTTTGTGGATAACTATATTTATAAATATTTCTTCAAGAAGTGATGCTGTAATGTCATTTCTTATAGACATTCATATGCAAAAGAATTAACATAGGCACACTATACCTTACATAAAAATTTTCAATATAGATCACAGACTTCATAAAATGAAAAACTATAAAATTTCTAAAATAAAACAGAGGATAAATTCTATGTGACCTTGGTTTAATGATGGCTTTTAGAAACAATAACAAAATCACAATTTATGGAAAAAAAGTCAATAAGTTAGACTTTATTAAAAAACTGTTAAGAGCATTAAAAGACAAGTCATCACTAGAAGAAACACTTTGAAATCACATACTAAAGGGCTTGTATACAAAATACACAATGGACTCTTAAAACTCAACAATACATATATTTTTTTTAAGGCACAAAAAGACCCAAGCAGGCACTGGCAAAAAAGATATACCTGGTAAATAAGCGTATTACAAATTATTCAACATCATTTGACTTTAGGGAACTAAAATTTCAAACAACAAAGTGTTGTCACTCAACGCCTATTAAAATTGCTAAAATGCAAAAATAAACTTCACAATATAAGTTTCTGGTGAGGATTAAAAGCAACAGGAAAACACAGTTCTTTTTTTTTTTTTTTCCCCTTTTTTTGTCTTTTTTCGTGTCTGGCAACGGATCGCAACCCTCAGTGTCACGCCCGTACCGGACCGGGACCGGCAACAGGATCGCAACCCTCAGTGCTGCTCCCGCACCTCGCTCAGCCAGTGAGCGGGAACCGGTCTGTATGTGGGATCCGAACCCTCGGCGGGAGGGCCCACCGCACTCCCAAGTGGCGCACTGTAGCAGTGCGCCACCTGGCCGGCCCAGGAAAACACAGTTCTACTACAAGATGTATTCATGCTCTTTTACATTTACACAGCTGATTTTAAAACATATGTCCACAGAAAAACCTACACAGAAATGTTTTAAAAAGCCAAATTCTTAATTACCAAAAATTGGAAGTAATTAAAAAATGGCCTTACATAGGTGGGTGAGGAAATAAGCTGTGTAATATTAAACAATGTAATACTCTTCAGCAACAAAAATGCATTGACTGTCAAGTCACAAAATTATGCATGAGTTTTGGTTGTATTATGATAAGTAAAAAAAAGGCAGTCTGAAAAGATTGAGGCTGTATTTTATTCCATTTATATAACTTTCTGGAAAAGGCAAAACTATAGAGTTTGTCAACAGATCAGTGATTGCCAGAGACATGGGGTGGTGTGCAGGCTGAGTGGGTGAAACAGAGATGATTCAAGTGGTGAAACCCTTTTGTATGATACTCTAATGATGGACACTGAGCACTGTACATCTGTCAAAACCCATAGAACTTTACAGCACAGAGAACTGAATTACAATGTATGAAAATTTTAAAAAGACATATAGGATATGGGGGATTCCAGAATGAAATGCAGACTGTGACAAAAGAATGTAGCGTATTATATATTCCAAGAAAAGTCTGAGAAACACTCACAATCTGGAGGAGTCTATGGAGAAATGATGACTAAATGCAATTTGCTATCTTGGATGAGATCCTGGAACAGAAAAAAGAACATTAGGTAAAAAAATAAGGATATCTGAGAAAAGTATGGTCCTTAGTTAGCCATCTACTGATATTGTTTGATCAGTTGTGGCAAATATACTATACTAATATAAGATGTCAACAATAAAGGAAACTGGGTGCAAGGTATATGGTAACTTGCAGTATTATCTTTACAACATTTTTGCAAATCTAAAACTCTTCTAAAACAAAAGATTTATTTTAAAAAAATGAGTTTCTAAGACTCTAGTAATTTGCACAACACTTCCCTTTAAGAGATCAATTTGGATTTGAACCAAGAATGTCTCTAATCCAAATTTACAATGCACAAAGTCTAGTTTTAATAAAAATATTGAATAACTTACTAAATACTGAATGATCTAAGTGTACTTTTTTGGGTTGGTTTAAAAAAGTTAACTTAATTTACAGAAAGTAGATTTCATTCGTCTCTATCCCACCCTCATGATTCAACCTAATTATGTAGTTTTTTTATTGGTTATGGATATTCATAGGGTACAAAGCTGATTGTAACCACTCATGGCCAAGATTTGCTGGCCAGATCCATACTGGCACCATGCCCGTTACCACAAATTATGACTATACCCCATGTCCCACACCGAATTTTGCCTAACCTCCCTCCCCATCCCCCTTTTCCACACTTCTCTTTGTATCCCTAGGTATGTTCTTTCCCTCTGCAAGTCCGATGCACCACTGTGGTCTTTCTTTCCTTCCTTCTTTCTCTCTTAGCCCCCACATATGAGTGAGCACATGCAGTATTTTTCCCTCTGTACTTTGCTTATTTCACTCAACATAAGTTTCTCCAAGTTCATCCGTGTTGTTGTGAATGAGAGAATTTCATTCTTTTTTATGGCAAAGTAGTATTCCACAGTGTATATATACCATGTTTTCCATATCCAATTGTCCATCAGTGGACATTTAGGTTGGTTCCATACCTTGGCTATTATGAACAGAACTGTAATGAAAATGGGAGTGCAGGTATCCCTTCGACATGATGACTTCCATTCCTCTGGATATATACCCAGAAGTGGGATTGCTGGAGCGTACGGTAGATCTATCTGTAGTTGTTTGAGAAGCCTCCATACTGTTTTCCATAGTGGTTGTACTAATTTATAGTCCCACCAACAGTGCGGAAGTGTTCCTTTCTCTTCACACCCTCACCAGCGTTTGTTATTTTCCATCTTTTTTGTTACAGCCAGTCTAACCGGGGTGAGGTAATATCTCAATGTGGTTTTAATTTGCATTTCCGTGATAACTAGTGATGTTGAGCATTTTTTCATGTACCTGTTGGCCATTGGTATGTCTTCCTTTGAAAAATGTCTATTCAGCTCTTTTGCTCATTTTTTAATTGGGTTATTTATTTATTATTTTTACTGTGTAATTGCTTGAGTTCCTTGCATATTCTGGATATTAATCCCGTGTCAAATGCATAGTTTGGAACAATTGTCTCTCTCCCTGTAGGTTAATGTTTCACTCTGTTGATTATTTCCTTTGCTGTGCAGAGCTTTTTAGTTTGATATAGTCCCATTTGTTTATTTATTCTTTTAGTGCTGGTGCTTTAAGGGTCTTGTTCATAAGGTCTGTGCCCAGACCCAGTTCCTGAAGTGTTTCTCCTATATTTTACCTTAGTAGTTTTACAGTCTCAGGTCTTATACTTAAGTCTTAAATCAATTTTGAGTTAATTTTAGTATATGGTGAGAGGTGCATGTCTAGTTTAATTCTTCTGTATATGGATATAAACATAAAGGCAAACAGAGATGTTACTAATCGTTCCTTCTCTTACCTCCCACCTGTGCCCTAGTGAAACATGTTCAGAATGTGGATGTTTTATATCAACATGATTTTGCTAAGATATAATTGATGTCAATGCCTTCTTTTATAAGATGGTTTGACCTGGAACTGGGTTCTCATTTTCAGTTGTTTGATCTTGTTTCAATGGAAAAATCCTCTGGAAGGATTTGTATCTAAGTTCCTTGCATGAATAAACAAGCTTTGCACTGCAGGGTCCCTAATCCCTGCCCCCAGAGCTCAACCCTCTTCTCCTTTAAAGCCAGAGAGAAGTCTCACTGTTCCCTTACTCTCAGAAATCAGAAAGCTTTATTAAGCAGGGCGAGGAGGAATAAGAGGGCTAAGAGAGAAACTAAGATAATAAAATGGATACAGTTTTAAACTGTTACATTTGAATTTATTGTACTGCAATAGAAAACTTACATAGCCTCCAGGTTGTTGTGTCTTACGTTATTTCTTATCAATTATTCAAATTAAGTATAATTAAATGATTAAAGGGTTTTAGAAGCACTGAGATTTTATTTTTAAATACAGTCTTAATTATTTTAGTCATTTGGAATGAAATATTTTATTATTTAAATTTCCAGGTTGCTAATTGCTAAATGTTAGAGCTAGGGTGGCAGTGGGATGCCGGGAGAATGACTTCCACATTCCTAGGGTGAATTTTCCCTAAACACTCTTACCTCATTGCTCCATCAATTATACAGGTGGAATGAGTTACCTCAACACTGAATAACGAAAATAACTGGGCATGTGTAAGAATAACTCAGCTTTCTCCATCCTTCTTCTTTTTGGAAGTTTGGTGTAAGCAAAAAGAATGCATTCTGGGCAACCCTAAGTTTATGAGGGACAGCCTCTCACATGGAGAACCTAGTCATTGCTTATGTGTATACAGGGAAGTAATCTGAGAGTTCAGCATTAGCATGCCTATTTTTGTTGCACATCTCAACTTCATTCTCTAATATCAGCACTTTTAGTGATTGTTTGATCTCAATTTGTACTCTGTTGTCAGTCTCAATTGATTCCAAATCAAGGTGGGGAACACAGAGGTGATAGTAGTTGTGGCTCCATGAAGCCCCAGCTGCAAACTAAAAAAAAAAAAAAAAAAAGATCTGTATTTATTTATCTTTTAAATGTATTTTATTTTGGTTAGCTTGTTCTTTGGAAATTATGTCCTGATACTGTGTTTTGTGGTGGCAGGAACATGCAGTAGACAACAATTTGTGACTGACTATACAATGAGGATTCTCTCCTGTCTAGTCTTCATGTCATCTCCCAGCTACAGAGCCAGGGAGGAGACAGCCAACTTACTGAGTTAGCTGTCCACTCCAGTATGCGAGAAGACTAGGGACACTAAGAAAAATTCATCTCGGGGGGTATAGTTTAGCCAATAATTTGTTCCTACCCGATATTTTGGGGCTTTGACTATCTCTCACATTTTTATTCATGCTGGAAATGGGAAAAATTTTTCTCACTTGCTCTCCTTATTAGATTCCAGCAAGCGCTCCAGGTCTAGCACACTGACCAACTGGGGTGAGAAGCTGCAGATGAGCTGGATTTAAAATTGAAGAGAAGATAGGAAATACTTGAGTTGCTCTCTTCACTGAATCAGAATCCTCTACTCAGTCCCTCTGCCTTCCATTTACTTTAAAAAGAAAACAAAATAATTTTCTCTCTAGGAAACCTGATGATAATCATGGCCTATGATATTTTTTCCCCCCGCAGCTTGACCTTGGTGTTATCAGCACCATGCTCTAAGTGAGCTAACCAGCCAGCCCTGGCCTATGATTTTTAATGAAAGGGAGGGTGCTAGGGAATGGAGATCACGTTGAAACTACTTCAGGAATAGGAAAGCCGCAATGCAATTCAGATTGACCCCCATTTTACTTTTTCTCACCTCTATCAAGTAATTATAAACAGACACAAGACTCTATACATGGGATGACTATTTGCCTAAGTATTCCCATTTTATCCCTGAATAGGTCAATAAGTACCTTTTAATTGTTTTTAACACATTCTTTATTTCTCAAGTGTCCTTGTTTGACTGATAAATTAATTACCACCTTAAATAAACAGAATTTTCTTGTTTCTTAACAATTAAAGGGTAGGGAGAAACGATTAGTAGTAGACATTGATTGCTTTTACAATTAACCTTTAGCTAAAATATCTTGAACATATTTATATTTAATGAATTTCAGCACAGCAAAGTTATATTTTGACCAAAACTTTAGTGCATGACCCATTATTTGAGCTTATCAGTATACAACATATAAATAATATTTAAAATGTATATATTTAAAATCCTTTTATTATACTTAATTTTAACTTTCCATTTTTTATAAGCATCACAAAGTTGAGGTGTTTTTACAAATTTATCTTGTAATAATTGTTTTCATTCTTAGGCTGTCATTGCTTAGTAGCCTGCATATCTTTGTTCCTCTAACAACAAACCTAAGACAAATATTTTATCATTATCCTTATTTTACAGGTTTACAATTATAGATAATAATGATTTAATAGCTTTTCTAAAGACACACAGCTAGTGAGTGAGGAAATCCACATTCATGCTGTGGTCTGTCTTATTTAGGGGCTTGGGCTCAGAAACACCTTCCTATATTCACTTACCCACCTCTAACATTGTTGCCTATGTTGGTTTGGAAAAACCTTTGTATCAGAATTCCCCACAGACTATGTAGACTGGTTAGTAACTCATACCATTCTAGCCTGCCAACATTATTCACCACCTTGCAAAATTCCAGCCTCTCTGTTCATCTGTCTAATCCAGCACCAAATCCCAATGTTGCTCTGAGAGCTTTCACTGATAAATCTCTACTGTTTTCCGTTTTTTGGACTCTCCCAACTGTGCTCTCTGTTGCCCTTTTTCTGCTCAACCACATGACTGAGTCACTTTCCCTTTCGAAGGCATAGTCAATATTTGACTCCTCATCTATACACCTCTACTTTCCTTGTCAGTGTTATTGAACAGTCTGTGTTGATATTCCTCCCTGTACCTAAGTGCATTTTATCATTAGCCACAGTCGTCATCTCCTTTCCTAGTCTCCTTTCCTAGTCTCATCAGGAATACTTTGTTGAACACTAGGTCAAGCTTTAGAAATGGTTTTGAACATAAGTTTGAACAGTCATAGGAAATACAAGCTGTGCTCTCTCCATTTCCCATCTCTGCTTCCCTAAATAGATTTATATTTTTTTCGATGTCCTCACAAATTTATTCTGCTTATTAATTCACACATAATAAAACAGGACTTTGTGACAGTTCTTGGATTTTACATTCCCATTATTCCAAAACTGGAAAGAATATTACTTTTAAAATTTTCAGTGAAGGTCCAGGCTGGGTGAATTTTCTCCCTTATTCTAGTCAACTGTGGCCAGAGTAATGGATTATCATTGTACAAACACAGTCATCTGGAGCTGCACAACTGTATATAGGGGGATAAGACAATTGCTGTGTATGGCTAGACAGACACCTCAAGAGCTGCTTAAAGAGCACAGGACAGTTATCAGACTTTGATCTCAGTCTTCTACGTCTGTACTAATTAGGGTTCTTTACAACATCTTATTCCTAATTTTCAAGGGAAGATCTCACTTCTGTTTCACTGAGGATATCTGCACCATTACTTGAGAGTTGCCCTACAGCTCTCTCCACTAGAATTAAAAACTGATTTTCAATTGTTGCTATTTCTATTCATTTTTTATTGCTGTATAACAAATTACCACTAATGTAACAGATTGAAATGACACTCATTTAGTAGTGTATCAATTTCTATAAGATAGAAGTCCAGCATAGCATGGCTGGATTCTCTGCTCAAAGACTGACAAAACTGAAATCAAGGTGTCAGCTAGGACCATTGTCCTATGGAGGCCTCTCGCTCCTATTCCACAATCATTGATTATTAGTATAACTCATTTTCTTCTCACATTTTCAAAATGGCCCCTTGTATTAGTCTGTTTTTGTTGCTTACTACAGAATACATGAAATTGGGTAATTGATAAAGAACTTAAATTTATTTCTTAAAGTTTTCAAGTCTGGGAATTCCAAATGTCCAGGGAACACATCCGGTGAGGGCTTTCGTCTTGGTGGGGACTCTGTGGAGTCCCAGTGTGGTGCAGGCAATCAATAGCAAGAACAGGCAGAGCAAGAGAGAGCTAACTTTCTCCCTCTCTCTCTGCTTATAAAGCCATTAGAATGGATCAATGGATCAGCTCTATGAATGGATGGATCCATTCCCAAGGGTACAATCTTCACAATATAACCAAACCTTAAAGGAACCACCTCTCAAATACTGTAATTGGATTTCCCACCTTCTTAACATTCTTACAAGGAGGGTCAAGTTTCCAATACATGAACTTTTAGGGGACACATTTAACCCATAGCAAACCTGCATCTTCAAGCAAGTGACAGTGTGCTCTTTTAACATTTAGAATCTCTCTAATTTCTTCTGTTATTTCTGCTAATACATTTCTCACTGATTTATTTTTCTGACTTTCTTTCCTTACTTTAAAGGCACATGTAACTACATTGGAGTCTCGTAGGTAATCCAGCATCATTTCCTGTTTTAATGTCAGCTGATTAGTTACCTTAGTTACATATTCTTGCCATGTAGCATAATATAACCCAGGGAGTGACACTGAGGGTGGGGATAAGGGGCACAAGTTCTGCATGCCATAGCCAAATATGAAAATAAGTTCTCAACATCAAAAAAAAAAAAATTGAAAAATTTTTGATTGATTATATGGATTAAGAATATCCCTGAATTAAAATCTGATAAAAAATAATATAAGAAGGGAAAGAGCTATGAGATATATCTAACAATTAGAAATGCAACTCTCCAAAATAACATATAGATTTATTTCAGATACGTGTTTTCCTTTCTCCCATTCTAGCCAAATAATAGTTCAGATGCACGTATTTATTTGTTTTATTTATTTATTTTATGTATGTTATTATTTAATTTATTTTTTAATTAAAATTTTTTGAAATGTATTTATTGTAAATATTTATGAGGTACAGAGTTATATTTCAATACAGGTATACAATGTGTGCAGATCTATTTAGGGTAATTAGCATATTCATCATTGCGAAACTTAATCACTTCCTTGTTATGTGCACATTTTATCTTCTCTCTTCTAGTCATTTGGTAACATGTAATAAATCATTATATATAGATTCAACAGTTGACTGTACAGCAATAGAACTTCTTTGTCCTATTTAGTTGTGATTTTGTGTCCATTAACCAGCTTCTCAATATCATCCCCCTCCTTCCTTGCCTCTAGTAGCCACAGTTCTTCTCTGAGCTTTTAACAGTTCAACATATCATTATTATTATTTATTTGGTTTTGTTTGTTTGTTTTGTTTTTATCTTTTTTTAGCTCCCACTGATGAGTGAGAATATGTGGCATTTCTTTTACTATTCCTGGCTTATTTCACTTAATATAATTTTCTTTAAGACCATCCATGTCATTGGCAGAACTTCATTCTTTTTGATTTTATGGCCATTGTGTATATGTACCACATTTTCTTCACCTGATCATCTATCAATAAACATTTAAGTTGGTTCCATATCTTGGATCTTATGAACAGAGCTGTGATAAACATGGGAGTGCAGGTACCCCTTTGACATGATGCTTTCCATTCTTGGGCATATACCCAGTAGTGGGATTGCTGGATCATGTAGTAGTTCTATCTGTAGTTGTTTGAGAAACCTCCACACTGTTATCTGAAATGGCTGTACTAATTTATAATCCAATCCACAATGTATAAGTGTTCCTGTTTCTCTACATCTTCACCAGCATTTACTTTTTCATTTGTTTATTTTTGATAGTAGATAGTCTAACTGGTGTGAGAAGGCATCTAAATGTGGTTTTGATTTGCATTTCCCTGATGATTAGTTATGTTGAGCATTTTTTCATATACCTTTTGCATTTTATATGTCTTCTTCTGAGAAATGTCTACTGAGCATCCTTGCCCATTTTTTAATTGGGTCATTTGTTTTTTTACTCTTGAGTTGTTTGAGTTCCTTGCATATTCTGGAAATTAGCCCCTTGATGGATGAATAGTTGGAAAATATTTTCTCCCATTCTGTAGGTCTCTTCATGTTGTTGATTGTTTCTTTTGCTGTGCTGAAGCGTTTTAAATTTGATAAAATCCCTTTCGCGTATTTGTGCTTTTGTTGCCTGTGTTTTGAGGTCTTATTCATAAAATCTTTGCATATTTCTATGTCTTTTAGCATTTCCCCTGTGTTTTCTTCTAGAAGTTTTATAGTTTAAGGTCTTACGTTTAAGTCTTTAATCCATTTTGAGTTAATTTTGGTATGTGGTGAGAGACAGAAAATTATTATGAATAATTTAACAATAAATTATTATTATTAAAATTATCCAGAAAATTACCTATTTCTTCCAAATTTTCAAAATTTTTGGCATACAGTTGTTCATAATAGTCTCTATTGATACTTTGTATATCTGTGGAATCAGCTAATGTCTCCTTTTTCATTCTTCTACACATTGATATCCAGTTTTCTCAGCACTGCTTACTGAAGAGACTCTCCTTCCCCAAATGTATGTTTTAGCACTTTTGTCAAAGATCAGCTGGATGTAAGTAAAAGGATTTATTTCTGGGTTTTCTATTCTGTCCCACTGGTCTGAATTTCTGTTTTTATGCCAGTACCATGGTATTTGGGCTATTATAGTTTTGCAGCATAATTCAAAGTCAGATAGTGTGATGCCTCCTGTTTTACACTTTTTGCTCCAGGATTGCTTTGGCTATTCAAAGTCTTTTGTTGTTCTACATGAATGTTAAGATTGTTTTTTTGCTGCTGTGAAGAATGTCACTGGTATTTTGATAGGGACTGCATTGATTCTGTAGATCACTTTGGGTAGTGTGGACATTTTCAGATTAATTCTAACAATCTAACTTTCCATTTTTTATATCTTCTTTAATTTCTTTTATTAGTGTTTTGTAGTTTTCATTATAGAGAGCTTTCACCTCCTTGATTAGATTTATCCCTAGGTTTTTTTTATTATTTTTTTTTGGTAGCTATTATGAATGAGATTGTTCTTAATTTCTTCTTGTGCTAGTTAGTTTTCATATAGTGGTTTTATATCCTGCAACTTTACTGAATTTGTCTATCAGATCCAAGAGTTTTTGGTGGAGTCTTTAGAATCTTTTTATATATTAGGTCATGTCATCTGCAAACAGGGACAATTTGGCTTTCTCTTTTTCAATTTGGATGCCCTTTATTATTTTCTCTTGCCTAATTGCTCTATTTAGAACTTCCAGCACCATGTTAAATCGGAGTGGTGAGAGTGGGCATCCTTGTATTGTTCCTGTTCTTATGAGAAAAGCTTTCAACTTTTCCCCATTCAGAATGATGGTAGATGGTATTATACATGGCTTTTATTGTAGTGAGATACTTTCCTTCTATACTTAACTTTTTGAGAATGATTATCATAAAGAGATATTGAACTTTATCAGATGCTGTTTCTATATCTACTGCTGTGATCATATGGTTTTTGTGCTTGATTTTGTTGATGTGGTGTATCATATTTATTGTTTTGCATATGTTGAGCCATTCTTGCATCCCTGGGATGAATCCCACTTCATCATGGTGTATAGTCTTTTTGATGTGCTGTTGGATACTGTCTGCTAGTACTTTGTTGAGAAGTTTTCCATCTAAGTTCATCAGGGATATTGGCCTATAGTTTTCTTTTTTTCTTGTGTTTTTGTCTGTTTGGAAATCAGTGATGCTTGTCTCATAGAATGATTTTGGGAGAATACCCTCTGTTTTGATTCTTTGGAATAGTCTGAGAAAAAATAGTATTAAATATTTTTTAGAAGTTTGGTAGAATTCAGCAAGTGAAGCCATCCAGTACTTAGATTTTGTTTGTCTGGAGACTGTTGACCACTCATGAAATCCCATTGCTCATTATTGGTTTATTCATATTTTCTGTTTCTTCTTGGTTCAGTGGTGGTAGGTTGTATGTATCCAGAAAATTACCTATTTCTTCTAGATTTTCAAAATTTTTGGCATATGGTTGTTCATAATAGTCTCTATTGATACTTTGTATAACTGTGGAATCAGCTAATGTCTCATTTTACATTTATAATTTTTGAAATCTGGGTCTTCTCTCTTCTTTTTTGCTTAGTCTAGCTAATGGTTTATCAATTTTGTCTGTCTTCTCAAAAGATTTTTTATCTATCTTTTTTTGTCAAAAGTTTTTTTTTTTTTTGTCTATCTTTTCAAAACAATTTTTTGTTTCATCAATCTTTTGTATTATTTTTGGGGGTCTCTATTTAATTTAGTTCTGCTATGATATTTATTATTTCCTTCCATCTACTAATTTTGGGTTGGTTTGATCTTGCTTTTCTAGCTCCGTGAGATATAATGTTAGCTTTTTTATTTGGGATCTTTCATCCTTTCTGATGTAAGCACTTATAGCAGTAATCTTACATCTTAGTATTGCTTTTGCAAAATTCCATATATTTTGGTAAGTTGTGCTTGGATTTTCATTTGTTCAAGGAATTTTTAAATTGCCTGCTTTATTTCTGGTTTGATCTAGTTGTCATTCAGGAACATGTTGTTTAATTTCCACGTATTTGTATAGATTACAAAGTTTCACTTGTTGTTGATTTCAAGTTTTATTTCATTATTGCCTGAAAAAATTATTGATATGATGCCAATATTTTCAAATTAATTGAGACTTGATTTTAGCCTAACCTGCGGTCTCTCATGGAGAATGACCCATATGCTGATGAGAAGAATATATAATATGCAGTTGTTGGATGGAATGTTTCATAAATGTCTATCAAATCCATTTGGTCTAAAGTGTAGTTTAAATCCAATATTTCTCTGTTAATTCTTTTCTAGATGATCTGTGGAGTGCTGAGAGAGGGCCATTGAAGTCCCCAAATATTATTGCATTGGGGTCTATCTCTCTTTATTTTTTTTTTAAATTTTATTTTATTTTGTCAGTATACAATGTGATGGATTATTATGGCCAATAAGTGAGAACATGTGATATTTCTCTTTCTGTGCCTGACTTGTTACACTTAATATAATTGTTTCTAGGTCCATCCATGTGGTTGCAAATGGCAGTATTTCATTATTTTTTTATAGCAGAGTACTATTCCATTGTGTAGATATACCACATTTTCCATATCCAATCATCTGATGATGGACATTTGGGCTAGTTCCAAATCTTAGCTATTGTAAATAGTGCTGCAATGAACATTGGAGAACAGGTATCCCTTGGCATGATGATTTCCATTCCTCTGGGTATATTCCCGGCAGCAGGATAACTGGGTCATATGGTAGATATATCTGCAATTGTTTGAGGAACCTCCATATCATTTTCCATAGAGGCTGCATCATTTTGCAGTCCCACTAACAGTGTATGAGAGTTCCTTTTTCTCTGCAACCTTGCCAGCATTTATCATTCAGTCTTTTGGATATTAGCCATCCTAACTGGGGTGAGATGGTATCTCAGTGTGGTTTTGATTTGCATTTCCCGAATGCTGAGTGATTTTGAACATTTTATCATGTCTGTTGGCCATGTGTCTTTTTTTTTTTTATTTCAGTGAATTAATTCTTCAGTCCAGCAAGCTCTGCTACAGTCTTTTTTAGTGCATTGATTTCCTTATACATTTCTTCTTTCAGGTCCTGTATCCTTTTCCTCATTTCATTGTGTTGTCTAGCTGAGTTTTCTTGTATCTCATTAACTTTCCTTAGAATTATCACTCAAAATTCCTTGTCAGACATTTCAAGGGCTTCTTACTCTATTGGATCTAGAGCTTGAGAGCTATTACCCTTTGGTGGTGAACTTTCTTGATTTTTCATATTTCTGGTATCTTTCCTTTGATGTTTAGTCATTGTGGCAGGGGATTTCACGGTCCACTGGTTTGAAACTATTGTCTGGCTAGGATGCTGCTGGGGTTGCCAATTTGGCACGGTTGCCTCCATGTGTGCTTGGTCACCCACTGGTGCCTCAGGTGCATGGTTGCCTCGGGTCTTGGGACTCTCTGGAGAGGTGCCTCTCTGGTCGGAATTCTCTTGGCCAGGCTGGGGATGGAGTCTGGTGGCCACAAGGCCTACCTGCTCAGTTGCGCACTGGCACCACAGGGTGTGTGGTCTCCACAGATCTCAGGTCTCTCCGGTGGGGTGCCTCTCTGATCAGCATGCACTCAGCCAGGCTCCTATCTCTCTTTAGATCCAATAACATTTGATTTATATATCTGGATGCTCCAATGTTGGATGCATATATATTAATAATTGTTATATCTTCTTGCTGTGTTGATCCCTTTATCATTATATGATATCTTTCTTGGTCTCTTTTTATAGTTCTTTGTTTAAGTCTACTTTATCTGATATAAGTATGGCAACTCCTGCTTTCTCTTGGTTTCTATTTGCATGGACGATCTTTTTCCATCCCTTCGCTGTTAGTCTATGCATATCTTTATTGGTGAAGTGAATTTCTTCCAGGAAGCATATAGTTGGGCTTAGTTTTTAAATATATTCAGCCAGTCTATATATTTCAAGTGGGAAATATAACACATTTACTTTTAGGTTTGTTAGTAAAGGTGTTTCCTTCCTCTTGCCATTTTATTAATGTTTTTATGGTTGTTTTGTATGTTTCTTTTGTTCCTTTCTTTCCATTTTACTGCTTTTTCTGTTTGTCTTTGCTGTTTGATGCTTTATTTTTGTTTGTTTTATTTTGTTTTTGTAGTGAAAAAGTATATTTTCTTTATCTCTTTCATTGTGTCTCTCCTTTTCTAGTGGCTTTTCTTCTTTCTTGTGTACTCACAATGATAGTTTTCACTGTTTTGATTCTGGATGTAGGACTCCATCAATGATTTCTTTTAGTGTTAGTCTTGTGGTGGTGAATTCCTACAGTTTTTGTTTGTCTTGGAAATAAACTATTTAGCCTTTCTTTCTGAAGGATAGCTTTCCTGGGTATAGTATTGGCTGGCAGTTATTTGTTATTGTTTTTTTCTTTTAGCATTTTGAATACATGATACCATTCTCTCCTGGTATGTAAGATTTCTGTTGAGAAGTCTATTAGTCTGATGGGGACTCCCTTATATGCAAGTTCATGCTTTTCTCTTGCTGTTTTTAGAATTATTTACTTGTGTTTGAATTTTGTCAGCTTGACTATAGTATGTCTTAGGGAGAACCTTTTTTTGTTGAATTGGGATCTTTGAGCTTCTTGGATCTGGAAAACCATGTACTTTTCAGTATGTGGAAAGTTTTCAGCTATTATTTCATTAAATACATTTTTAATGGCTTTTCCTTTCTCTTCCTCTCCTGGTCCACTCATAAAATGGATGTTTGTACACTTGAGGCTGTCCAATTGATCTTATAGGCCTTCTTCATTTTTTACCTATCTATCTACCTATGCCTTATACCTTATTTCATATGTCATGTTAGTTGAGGCATTTTAAAAATTATCCTAAGACACATTTTATTTTATTAACTCAGTGATTATTTAACTTTATTAAAACTAATAGCCTCTTGAAGTCTCTTACTGTATTTGTCTCATAATATCTATTCTGTTGTCCTTAATGCTAAACAGTGTGTCCTATATTATTTCAAAGGTGATTTTTTTTTTCTTTTAGGTAGAAGAAGCTTTGTTTCCAACGAGGAGAAGCTGTATTTTCTAATTTTTGAAATACATTTGCATAACTGCAGGAATGCTTTCCACGTACAACTTACAGAAGTCATGTTTACTTTTGTGGTGGATCAGGAACTTTTAAATTCAAAGGTCAAAACCAAATTCAAACCAGCTTAATTAAGCCATGAGAAGAAAATAATGTGATTGTACTTTTGAGTATTGAAACCAGAGGTAGAATGGCATAACTCTCACATATGGTAATTTCTGCCTTTTGTGCCCTGGCTTTATTTTCCAGGTTGTCTTCTCTATGCAGTAAGAATCTGTTCACCATTAGTTTAAAGCTTTTATCCCTAGATACTTAAGAGGAGAGAAGGGAGAATTTTCTTTCCTAGGCTCAAATTTAAGAGAGAGAGAAAAAAAAATCCAGGAAAGGACTTTTGCCTAGCTTTGATGGCATGCTTTCTTTGGTACCAACACCTGAGGCCAGCATGGGTGGACTGTTATAGAGAATGACACTTCTCACTTGGTGTGTATGGTCAGGGCTTGGGTTAGAGAAGGAAGTTTCTGAAAGATGGGTACAACTCAGAAAGGCCACTGGGAGACATCATGCCTGTGATAGTCACTGAATCCACTAGAGTACACTTTCATCCTCTTCATTCTCTTATCTCTCTTGTATTTAAAAATTTGTAATAATTATTTTACACTTTACTGTGACTGGGTATACGTTGCCTCAAAAGTTACATGAAAGGAATGAACAGATCTGGAAAACTAAAAAGTTTCAGTTGAATTGGGGAATTTGAAGCTTTCATTGAAAAGATGGGGCTTTATTTGGGATTTAATCAATGTGCAGGATGTTATCTTTAGGCAGATTAAACTCAAGAAGATAAGAGTTGACTAAGTCTTGTGGGGCTGCTTGCATAACAATGAAAATACTGATTGAGCAACACAGTTGAATACACAGAATAAACTGGAGAATACAGGAAATTATGGTCATTTCTGTGAATTAGAGGAACAGGCCTGAGGACTACCATTGCCAGGTGAGAAATCAGACTAGAGCCCATGAGATCCACATCAGTATTTTGAATATGTCTAGAGATTCTGCGCATTCTGGGAAACAGAGATGGTTACAAGACAATTAAAGTTTTAAAGGGCACATAATACTTATACACAGTTATGTATCATTAAGTAAATATTTATCACCAACTATGGGGAGAACTAGCATAGATACTTTGTTATTACAATGCAAGTCAACCTCATCTTGTTCCAAAAGGAGCTTCTTTTTCAACAATGAAAGGTTGCTTTAAGAAAAAGCTTGGATACTCTCAAGCAGGGGCGGTGGGAGCCTCAGGCCTCAGCCGTGCCCCCCCCCCACTGACACATGCAACCAGCCCAGTGACAACCACCAAGCCAGAGCAAGGAGGACCTTGTGTTCCCTAGCTGGGATGGTGGGGGACGAGGGCTCTTCCACATCCCCCTGACATCTACACCCAGCCCAGCAATGACCAAGCCACTGCTGGAAGCCCCCCAGTCTCCCCTATAGGAATGAGGGGTGCCACAGGCCTCAGTCTCACCCCTCCTCCTTCCTCCTTCTTCCATCCCACTTTCTTTCCCTTTCCTCTCTCCCCCCCTTCCAACTGCTCCACAACAACATCCTAGAATGAACAAAATAATATTAATAAAATTTCATTTTCTTTAAAAAATAAAGAAAAAGCTTGGATAAATGCATGAGGTGATTGATACATTATCTACCCTAACTCAATTATTACACAACATATGTACATAACAAAACATCAGACTTTACCACATAAGTATATATAATTAAAATATACAAATTAAAATTTTTAAAAAAAGAAAAATCTTGGATTTAGTAGCATAAAGAGAAGTACATTTTATTAAACTAACCAATGGTCTTTATAGATCAATGTATATTATTGGACACTATATATTCCACATACAAGGACTTGTCCTTGTATGCAAATAAAAGAGCCTAGAGCTAGAAATCCACCACTAGGTATTTTACTCTCATAGAGTCTTTTCCTTTATTTTATTTTTCTATAAGCCCTAAGTTAAAATAGCACAGGACAAATGCTTGGCAGTTTGGAGTACATTGTCTATTGTTCCTGAAGTACCATCTGGCACAGCAATCTCAAATGCAGAAAGTGCTTAATGACCACTGTGACTGATGGTTGTAATGGATGCACCTCTGCTACTCTTGCAAGATCCATGAGTAATTTTAACCAGATGAATGACAGTCACAAATCTCAACAGAGTGTTCACTTGTTGCCAATTCCCAACATCTTTAAAGAATGTGAAATTTAGCAACAGGAAGCAGACTGGTTAAAAAAGTTAGAACACGTCCTCATACATAATAAAATATTTGATAAACAACAAAGGCACATTACCGAGAGACATATTATTGTTCTGTGCAGCACTGCTACATGACTTCTCTACAGGAAGCTAAAGGGAAATTTGTTTGCTTATATTTTATGTACAGAAGCCAGCATTGTCCTGAACCTTCTCAAATAAAAACATTTCTAACATAAATTCTGTGTGTCAACAAAGACATTAATAATGGCAAAAATAGAAAGGAAACCAAGGAAATCAACAGGAGTGAACAACTGTATTGTGAAAGTCTGGAACCATAAAAATTATACTTGAATGTTAATTGTTGCTTCAATACTTACTTGTGACTTCTCCATTCCCAGTCCACTTGCCTCAGAGGACTTAATGAAACTGTTAGTCTACAGTTTCTACATGGACTCAGAAATCTTATAATTGGAAAGGAATACCTTATATTTTGGACACTTCACTTGGCATAGATAAATCTATTTCAGATCTTAAGAAGCTAATCAAAGTTAAGCTTAACTAAATAACAAATCACCTTATTTATCAAACTTTTCCCTGAGCAAGTAATTGCCAGAAATAAAGGAAAATCATCTATATTTCCTAATTAATATTCTCTAACCATAGATTGCACTAAAAATCTGCATTTAAACATTTATAGTAAAAATATTAAATTAATACACTGAAATGAGTCGGGTTGTATAAAATAAATGCCATGATCACATTTGTAGATAATATTACTAGTCCTTTATTCTTTCTTTCAGGAAATGTCTTCTACAAGTATATCCACAAATGTTTGAGAGCGTGCAAAAATTAAAAAGATATGGCTGTTACCTCAAGGAACACACACGGGTTGAAAGTTATGTAGTCAGAATATTTTTCATTAGCATGGACCAGATGGACACACTGAATCATCTGTTTTCTCTGAATGTTTTTCATCATAACCAAAGCTATAGCTTTGCCAAACCACTGGCTAGCATACCTACAGCACTGACCAAAATGGGAATATAGCCAGGGGAGATAGTCTGTTATTACTACACAGAACTGTTTTTAGATGTGCAAGGTACCTCTAAATTCTCCTTTGACTTATTAGCTTTATGACATATTCTAGACAGAGCCACAATGACAGAGCCCTCTCATACTCATACACGGAAGCCTGAAATTGACTGCACAGAGGACAAACATGTAAACCACACAGATGTTCTTGCTGTCACTATTTAAACTAAAGCAATGCCAGTCACTAAAATTTCTGATTTATGTAGCAGTATTTTGCCACCCTAGGAATCGATTGAATGTTAAAATCCCTGGCAAGAGTCTGTAAGTTTGGAAGTGGGTCTGGCTCTGAATCTCATATCACCACTCCTCCCCAACTCAGGCTGTAGGCACTATTTGGTAAGATCCTAAAGAACAGAAACTATACCTAACTTATTAATTCAGCATTTGAAGCACTAAGTACAGCATCTAAATTGGAAGGGTGGCACATCATGACGAAGTTCAGTCTGGCATACACTATAAGATGCTTGAGGCAGAACACATTGTTAGGAATTTCCTTACATTAGATCAAATAAACAGCATGCATATTTCTTTCCTTTTTCTGTACAGAAATTTTAAGGCAAGTTATTTTACCAGTAGTATATTTGGATATGCTTTAGCTCATATCATGTTAGAATATAATTACTAAATATTAATTATGATCATATTCTGCATATACAATTTTTTTACTTTTTATTATTTTTAATTGACATAGTAATTGTACATATTTATGGGTTACAGTGTGATAAATCAATACCCATATACAATGTATAATGATGAACACAGGGTAATTAGCATATCAATCACCTCAAACAATTAGTATTTCTTTCTGTGGGTAACATTCAAAACTCTCTTGTAGCTATTCGAAAATATAGAATAAATGATTAACTGTAGTCACTATATAGTGCTTTAAAACACTACAGCTTATTCTTCCTATCCAACTATAATTTTGTATCTATTAACCAACCTCTTCCTATATCCTCCCCGCCTACCCTTCCCAGCCTCTAGTTACCTCTACTGTACTCTCTACTTATGAGATCAACTTAGCTTCCGCATTTGAGTGAGATCATGTGGTATTTATCTTTCTGAGCCTGGCTTATTTTATCCAACATAATAATGTCTTCCAGACTCATCCTTGTTGCTGCAAATGAAGGATTTCATTCTTTTTTATGACTGAATGGTATTCAATTGTGTATATATACCACATTTTCTTTGTCCATTCATCTGTTGTTACACACATAGCGTGATTCCATATCTTTGCTATTGTGAATAATGCTGCAATAAATATGGGGGTGAAATATCTTTTCAACCTACTGATTTCTTTCCTTTGGACATATATCCAGTAGTGGGATTGCTGTATCATATTGTAGTTCTATTTTTAGTGTTTTTGAGGAAACTCCACAGTGTTTTCCATAATGGTTGTACTAATTTACATTCCCACGAACAGTGTATATGAATTCTACATTTCCCTGATGATTACTGGTTTTGAACATTTAAAAAAAAATAACTTTTAGCCTTTCTATGTCCTCTTTTGAGAAATGTCTTTTCAGATCATACACCCATTTTTTAATGGGATTGCTTATTCGCTGTTGAGTTGTTTGTATTCTTTATATATTCTGCTTATTAATCTCTTGTCAGATGCATAGTTTGAAAATATTTTCTCCCATTATGCCGGTTGTCTCTTTACTCTGCTGATTGTTTCCTTTGCTTTGCAGAAGTTTTTAGTATGATGTAATTCCATTTGTATATTTTTGCTTTCATTGCCTGTGCTTTTTAGTTCTTATTCATAAAAACTTTGCTGAGATATATGTCCTGAAGCATTTCCCCTATGTTTTCTTCCAACAGTTTTACATTTTCTAGTCTTATACTTAGGTCTTTAATCCATTTGGAGTTGATTTTTGTATATGGTAGGAGATAGGGGTTTAATTGCATTCTTCTTCATATGGATAGTCAGTTTTCCCAGAACTATTCATTGGAGAAACTCTCTTTCCCCAATGTATGTTCTTGGTACCTTTGTCACTTGGCTATAAATATGCATATTTATTTCTGGGTTCCCCATTCTGTTTCATTGGTCTATGTGTCTGTTTTTATGCCAATATGATGCTTTTTCAGCTACTATACCTTTACAGTATATTTTGAGGTCAGGTTGTGTGATGCCTCCAGCTTTGTTCTTTTTGCTCAGGATTACTTTGGGTATTCAGGGACTTTCGTGGTTATAAATTTTATATTTTGAAAAGGTGACCCATTGATATAATTCTATACTTGTATGTAACCAACTTGTTTTTATTTTTATTTCTATCTCTCTCTAGATTTGGATCTTTTGCATATGTATACGGAAATGTGGTTGTGTGTGCAGATTCTGTATGTTGAATGATCAATAAATATAATCGGTTCTCATAATTTTTTTTTTAGAAATGTAATACGTTCACACTTAATTTATCCAGCAGTATAAATAAAGAGTATGAAATGTTCATATAACAAAAAACATTCCTTTAGTGCAAAAATATTATCTAAATATAAAAATCTCTTAAAATTTTATATACATTTTTGTTTACTTAAATGACAGCTTCTGAGTACAGTGTGTGTATGTGTGTGCATAGTGGTTAATATCTTCCTTTTATTTTCTTTTATTACCTCTTTGATTTAATTCACAATAATCTGGATTATAGCTATGACCCCTTAACTGTCCAATCTACCATAAGCATTTCCCCACATCCACGCTTTACAGCTCCTAAAGTGTTCTTTCTATAACATAAAATTGAATACAAAAATATAAAAAATAAAAATACACCTGCTACAAATTAAAAAATACACACAAACACACCATAAAACATTTATATGTGTCACACATTGCCTAAAGAATAAAGTTTAAATTATTTAGGAAGATATGCAAAATCCTTTGCAATCCAACCACAACCCATCAATTTTTTTTTTTTTTTTTTTTGTCTTTTTCCGTGTCCGGCAACGGATCACAACCCTCAGTGTTGCTCCCGCACCGGACCGGGGACCGGCAACGGGATCGCAACCCTCGGTGTTGCTCCCGCGCCTCGCTCAGCCAGTGAGCGGGAACCCGTCTGTATGTGGGATCCGAACCCTTGGGCAGGAGCGCTGCCGCCCTTCCCAAGCAGCGCACTTATCCAGTGCGCCACCGGGCCGGCCCCACAACCCATCAATCTTGATTGTCCATTAGTTTCTCAATTGTTCTCATGCCTCAGCTACATTAAAAGCATGTTTTCAAATACTGTTCTTATAAAAATGATTATTAAACATCTCAATGTTTTAAAACAGGCATGTATCAAATATTTTCCCTAGCTTGTATCCTCTCCTTAGAATACCGTTCACTGACAGCCACTGACGGGCCTCATCTACGAGTTCTTCACGACCTGCTTGTATTGCCTGCCCTCCTACAAAGTCTCCTTCAACTTCTTCCTGTGGTTCCCCATCATGTTTTCCTGTCTATTTGCATTATGATATCTTATGTACACATCTTTCTTCACTGAGGAAGGAATAACTCTTTAGCTGCCAGTTCTAACTTCTGTTTTCTTTTTATAGTTGGTTTTGTATTGAGGACAAAAGCCATTTTTATTATTTGTTGGATTTGAGATCCCAGCAGGTAGTAAAATTATTCATGATGTTCATCACTTGAAGAATGCTTTTTTTTTTTTTTTTGGCAACCTTATTCTTGTTCATGATTTTTAAAAAAATTTATTTTATCAATATACAATGTAGTTGATTTTCGTGTCCCTTTACTGATTCCTACCTCCCCCCTCCCTCCCCCCTCTCCCACCCATCAACATCATATCTGTTCACCTGTATGTGAAGAATGTGCATGGAAATCAAACTGAGAAAAGAACCAAGTGAACTGGAGAATGAGTCTTAATCTTTTGACAACCACTTTAGAAAGTAAAGATGCCTAGCAGATGACTTTTGCTTAGAAACTCATGAAATGGTAACTTACTGGGCAGGAGCTTGGAAATAAAGCACTCAGGTACCTGAAAGGTTGTACAAACTCTTTGGGAACAGGAGAAGCCTCACAGACAGTAATTGTTCTGGCATAGAATCCTCAAATTCTGAGGACATGTTAGTTACAGGAAATACAGAAATGTATTTTCATAACCTGTAAACGTATTTTCTTTATTTATAATGTTTGCTTTCCAATGGTACTTCTTTGTATTTGAAAGAATTTTTGAAAATTCTAGGCTTCCTCAGCTAAAATAAGAGGAACAAAAGGATCTTTTTTGTTCGTACTTGGGCCAGGGCTGTAACCTCAAATCTCTGAAAGGTGAGATGAAATTTAAGGAGCCAGAATTGGGGTCACTGATCATTTGCACCTCCTATCCTCAGTTTCTATTTCAATCCATGAAGAATTTAAATTTTATTTTTCTTGGAAAGTCTGTAGCTTCTTGACAGTAGTTTCTCAAAGGTGTGTATTCCATCTGTTGCGGCTTAGTCATTACATTTTTCTGGCCCTTTCTACATAGGTTTTCAATAAAAATGTGTTAAAAATATAAATAAATGTATTAATAATTTAACATTTTGTATATCTGTATTTCTGATACACTCTTCTGTAACAGAAGTATTTACAAAGTCTATGGAGGTAGGAAAGACTGTGCAGGTCTATACAAACACTTAACAGTATTACAAGTGGCTATTTTTAAAAACTGGTTTGCTTTCCATCTTTTTTCCCTAGATGTTGGGTTAGTCATTGTTATCGTTTGGATGCGGTTTGTCCCCAAACAAAAATCATGTTGAAATTTGATCTTCAAGGTGGCAGTGTTGGGAGGGTTGTGGGGCCAGGTGGGAAGTGTTTGGGTCATTGGATCAGATCCCTCATGAAAAGATTGATACCCTCCTTTGGAGGTGAGTGAGTGCTCACTCTCTCCAGAATGAATTAGTTTCCATAAGAGCAGGTTAAAAAGAGTCTGGCTTCCTTGGTTTCTCTCTCTTGCTTTCTCTCTTCCATGTGATCTCTTTGAATGTACCTTGTTCCGTTTCTGCTTTCTGCCATGAGTTTAAGCAGCATGAAGCTTTCATCACATGCGGCTGCCCAATCTTAGACTTTCCAGCCACCAGAATTGTGAGCCAAATAAACCTCTTTTCTTTATAAATTACCCAGACACAAGTATTCTGTTATAGCAACACAAAATGGACTAAGATAGTTCTCTTTCCTTTTAATAACTGTCAGAGAAATTTACTTTTTATTTTATTATTTTTGTTTGTTTTGTTTGTTTTGGAAGCTGGCCAGCAGGAGGATCTGAATCCTTGACTTTGGCAATACCAGCACCACTTTCTATCTAAGGAGCTAACCAGCCAGCCCTAGAAATTTATTTTAAAAGGAAATTTTTTCCCTCTGATTTATCATGCATTTGGAAACCGGGTGGTCAATCTTTTCTAATAATTTAAAATGCTCTAAAAGAAACAAAGATAATGATATTGATTCATCTGTTTACAGTTCATTTAAATTGTTTTTTCCATTATTTCAAATGTGGTCTGGATAGTTGAGACTGACAAATAAATGTCAGCCTAGTTACCTAGTTTCCCCTTTAACAATTGAGGTTGGGGTTCAGCATTTCATGTATGCCTTATTCAGGGAATTTTGTTTTATTAAAGAGAATAAATATGAGTGTTGATAGTAAATACACTAGTCTGCTGTTTACCTTTCCTCTCACATGATTCCATGAATTGGTAAGGCTTTTGTACCCTTTTAATAGAGTTAAATTAATCGCTATTGTGCTTTCCATAAAATACTGTCCAAAGATTGCCAGGAATAGCGTTTCTTATAAATTAAGATGAAATGTCAGCATTATGAATTTTGGCTCCAGTTCTATTATAAGGAAATATAGTCTAATATTATGTGTACAGATAGTTCTTAAATTTTAGGTGATGCCCAATGCCTACACATATCAGACTGTTAGCTGAATTGATAGACTTGGTTTGGTTGACTTTGTATGTGACATTGCTGATTCCATCACAAAACGTACTGCCATATGCCCATTTACTTATTGAAGCTGAAAAAGGATTCATTTGAAAACAGAATTCTGGAGCATCATTTTAAAAAGTATTTCTGTCTCCTTAGTGGAGTTTTTATATTTCTACAATTATTTAAAATTTTTTTTCCTGCTATGGATAATTTGAAATGTTTATGATATTTCAGCCTGATGCAACTTGAGATGTCAGTTTTCAGCAGCATATGATTGTTGTATACTCTGAACTGTGGATATAAATTTCTCCATGGTAACAGTTAAAGCCTATTATTTGATTTCCTCCATCTTCTTGTACAGTTTATTCTATTTCCTTGTAGAAGTCTGGGTGGAACAACTGTACTCAGTTCTGTTCCACAATTAAACATAGTTGTGACTCAATCACTGTAGTTTGCCTTTGTAAAGATGTCTTTCTAAAGTGAAGGGGGGGCATTTGAATTTGTAATTAATTACTTATTTCAGGTTCAATTGAGCTTCTACTTACTGGAGCAGGAGCCAACATATATTTAGGTGGCCAACTATTTTGCTGTTGCATTCTAATGTAGAGAATGCTCGACAATATCAACAAGAGCAGAATGATGTACATTTATGCTCCTAAATTTCAATATTTTTCCTCTTGAAATGTCCTCGCTCAAAGTTGCACATTTTTATACTCTGGCTTATTTTTGTACAGTTTGAGTAACTGCAAAAGCATTTCCAAAATATTGTAGTCAGCTGCTGGCCTATGGCAGCCTGATCTAATTGTTTGGCCAGCATCCCTTGTCTTTGCTACACTGATATTTCTTTGATGAAAAAGATACAATTTCATTGTTTTGCAATGCTGGCATCAAAAGGGATTAATGGGTTTTGATATGCCCTGTTCAAATTGCATTCGTAGAGGCTCTGCTGAGGATAGTAGAAGTCATTATTTAAGGCAATATTAACTTTATTTTTAAGCTTATGATTCTCCAGAGCAGATTTCTTCAAAGGTATCAGTTTAATGATGTTAAATATAACCTTCAAGAAATTATTGACACAAACTTGATTCTATTTTTTTTTTCATTTCAGGTTTTATAAATCTACTAATATACACTATATATTGGCATCCTACATTCGATTTTTATAATAAGTTATTTTGTTACTCCTAGAAAAATAGATAAATCCATCTTCTTTTTAAATTAATGTGCCCAGTTGATGCAAGCAACTTCCCAATACATGGGGGCTTTGTAAGGAACTTACAAATCTATGCCAAATAAGTCTGTGTAGTCAAAGCTTACTATCTTTCTTATATAACATGCAGTAAAGATAAGAACTCCTAAAACCTATGTCAATATTGTCATACTGTCTAAAGTGGTTTTTGAGTGATGAAACTATAGCAATGTACTTTCTGGAAATGAATTTGGTTTTAATAGCACAGGGCTGTAGGGATCCTTTGGTTGTCTGATTTAGAATGCTAGCCTAAGCAGTGTGGAAATTAAAAGTTAAAATAGTTCAGCTATCCATGACATTTTGCTGCAGTGTTACTGCTGTGGATATATAATAGATTATTAAAATATTTGTTTCCCCAGTGGGATTTTCATTCCTGGTGTTTTGATTGTGATAAGAGCAGTAATCCTTTAACTCTCCCTTTGGGTATAATAAAATTCTTCCAGGTAAATGTGAATCAATCATAGATTTCACATAAGCTAGACAATCTTTAACCACTGCAGAGAGAGGTAGTAGCTGACATTTACATTTCTTGCTTCTCCTTGCCCATTAATTTTGTTTTTACCTATACTTATGTTAGTACACACAATTTTTGTTTATTTTCGTGATAAGCTCAACTCCTCTTCTGTGATAGTTTGCGCTCTGTATTAGTCCGTTTGTGTTGCTGTAACAGAATTCCTAAGACTGGGTGATTTATAAAGCAAATCAAAACCACACTGAGATACCATCTCACCCCAGTTAGGATGGCTAAAATACAAAAGACGCTGAAAAATAAATGCTGGCGTGGTTGCGGAGAAAAAGGAACTCTCATACATTGTTGGTGGGAATGCAAAATGGTGCAACCCCTATGGAAAATGGTTTGGAGGTTCCTCAAACAGCTGAAGATAGATCTACCATACGACCCAGCTATCCCACTGCTGGGAATATACCCAAAGGAATGGAAAACATCAAGTCGAAGGTATACCTGTTTCCCAATGTTCATTGCAGCACTCTTCACAATAGCCAAGAGCAGGAATCAGCCCAAATGTCCATCATCGGATGAGTGGATACAGAAAATGTGGTATATCTACACAATGGAATACTACTCAGCTATAAAAACAAATGAAATACTGCCATTTGCAACAACATGGATGGACCTTGAAAGAATAATATTAAGTGAAACGAGTCAGGCAGTGAAAAAGAAATACCACATGTTTTCACTTATTGGAGGGAGCTAAAGCTGAGTGAATCAATTCACACACATACATACACACACACACACACATACACACACACACACTCACACACACACACACAACAACAAACAAACAGCAACAACAACAACATCAACAACAACAACAACAAAAAAAACCAGGGGGGGGGAGAGGAAGATATAACAACCACAACTTTTTTTTTTGAAGTTCTTACAACAAGAAAATGGAGGGGACACACCTGGGTGGGAGGGGGGAGAGGGAGGAGGGAGGGAGGTTTTGGTGATGGGACACAATAACTAACTACATTGTATATTGACAAAATAAAAAAAAATAAAAAAAAATAAAAAGAAAAACAAAATTTATTGCTTACAGTTTCTGAAGCTGGGAAGTCCAAAGTCCATCTGGTGGTGGCCACAGTGACCCAGGGGTCTCACATTGCCATATGGTGGAAGCAGAGAGAACAGAGAGAGAGAGAGATATGGACTCTCCTTTTAAGGCTCTCAGAACCACGCCTCTGACCATCATTTTTAATCCATTCACTACTGCAGGGTCCTACAATCCAATCACCCCTTAAGGCTCTGCCTTTCGATTACCATAATAGGATTTCCCACCCTCTTAATAGAGTGGGGTCTAAGTTTCTAATACATGAAACTTGGGGGACACAATTCAAGCTTCAGGGAGTTTTGGAGAGACATAATTCAATCCACTACATGCACTATCTTGTGGGTAAAACTATTCTCTGAGTACTGTTACTGATTCATTTCTGTTAACATAAAATAAGTCAGCTTTTTCTTGAAGAAGTGATAAACAGCAAAATGAAGCTTACCTACAGTGGTTGGACTGTTAGAACAAATATGTACGCATTTATACACACACGCACACAGTTTCTTCTGCAGTACTCTTTAACAAACCATTCTTTTATGTATCATTGATTCTATCAACAAAGAAGTTTTGAGAATCTGCCTTCTCTTTTTGGTTTGTTTGTTTTTGTTTCCTGCAGGAAGTAAAGTGTCATGAATTTTTCTTCATTCCTGGTAGTAATTAACTAATTGCTGACATAAGGTTTTTTTTTTTTTTTTTTTTTTTATTAGGGTGTGCAATGTGGCTACACAGTGTTTTTCCCCAAAAGCTTGAACCTAAACATACAGCTGACTTGGGCAGGTTGATAATTCGATGGTTTTCATATTGTTTTTTTTTTTTTTTTTTTTTTTTGATTAGGGTGTGCAATGTGGCTACACAGTGTTTTTCCCCAAAAGCTTGAACCTAAACATACAGCTGACTTGGGCAGGTTGATAATTCGATGGTTTTCATATTGATAATCTTTAAATATTTACTTCAAGGAGATCAGAAGTGAAAAAAGACTGAGGTTATTACTGATGTTATCAGGAGAAGGGAGGGGGAAAGAGAGAAAGAGAGAGAACTTAGTTATTGTCTTCTTTCTTTCTTAACCACAAACACATTATGCAGAGATATATGGGAAAAAAACAATGGAAGTACAAAACAGCACATATCTTTGAAAAAAAATAAGCACATTCATGAAGTATTAGACATAGAAGAAATAAGAAGAAAATTTATAAAGTCAATCACACAGGTATGTAGGTGTGGGGTGAGTGTGCATGTGGAAACAATTACATAAAACATAATTTACACACAATCACGCACGTGTTAACTATATTAATTAAGCCTCATGAAGCATAGCCCCTTTGTTCATTCATCCATTCATTTATCCATCCATATGCTGATCCATGCAACATCCATTATGCACTTGTACTAAATGTCTGATGGTATCATAGGTGTTTTTAATCCATGTTTAGCAGTCACTCATTTTATAAATGAAATTATACTGTCTTAACATCAAGGTTACGTGAGGTATTATTATGGACTGAATATAAAAGGTGAGGCATTCTCTAGTTTTACTATGCATAGATTAAATGTACTTTTCCTCCAAAGAAAATAGTCTGTGGGGATTTTTATAAATAGATATTCTTGTCTACTAACAGGCCATAATTTTCCCCAAGTATAATTCCATTATATGTAACAATGGGATGGAACTTAGTATATAGGATAAGAATTACTTAAAAAAATTTCAGACAATTCTGTAGATTTCCAATTTCCAGTTGGAAACTAAAGGAAGCTATAAATTTTAGTGGTTAAGAACATGGCACTGAACTTAGCCTGCCTGGGCTGGAATCTGGGTCTTTATTTATCTGATATATCCTTAAGAAATTAGTTGATGCTTCTAGGACTTAATCTGTCCATTTTTATAATAAGAATGATCATAATAACTAGCTCCAAAGGATTATGTGAAGATTGAATCAGGTCATGCATATAAATCCCTTACCAAAGTGCCTTCCTGGTCTATGATAAATCTGTATCTATATCTACATTTGAAATAATAATAATAATAGTAAATGTATGGTTTACAACCTCAAAAAATTTTAGTTTAGATATTATTTAGGACACAGACATTCAATGTCAGCATTTTGAAAGATCAGGAAATATGACAACCATTGTAGTAATCCCAATACATGTGTATGGAATGATAAATGGTCAATTAAATAAAACTAAGGGAACATTGTTGGGAAAATATTAGGATGTAATAATTTATTTCACTTTAGGTGACTCATAGTGAGCCTAACTTTCTTCATTTTTTACCTACTAAAATTACACTTTTATTAAAAAATACTCTACAAGGAGTAATTGAAGATAAGTAGTCACAGGGTTGTTTTATCTTAAAATGACATTGTAATTAAATACTTGTATTAACTTACCTGGAATTACTTCAGTAAGTAGGTTACCAGCATAAGTGGGTGATAAGGATCTGTAGGAAGGGAGTGGGTTTCCAGTAATTAGGGAGATAAACTACCACAATGAAATCCTATATATTCTTTAAAGCTCAATTCAAATATTATCTGCACCCTTAAGTTTTCTCTCTCTGAAAAATTTTCTATTTCTTCATCTCTACTTCCATAACACAGTGTAGATGCCGCTTTTATAGCTTGTATAGCTCTTTTTCATATACCTATTTTCCTGACCTCAAGGACAGAAATTAATCATGTTTTAACAGGTTTTGTAGCTCCAGTTTCTTAATGGGCTTTGTAGCTCCAGCTTCTGAAACTTTGTCTAACTGCCTTCATTTAAGAATTTGCTCCTTCTTCTCTCCTTCAATAACGCAGTGCAGATGCCTCTTTTATAGCTTGTATAGTTCTTTTTCCTGTACCGATCTTCCAGACCTCAAGGACAGAAATTAATCATGTTTTAATGGGCTTTGTAGCTCCAGTTTCTAATTCATTCATGTACTATGGATGCATTTCTATTTCTTTTTTTTTTTCTGTAAAGGATTTGGCAATGTAAAACACAGCAATATAAAATCATGTTAGGGTGGGACAATTCCTATCTTATACACAAAATATCAAATGAGAGTATGAGAGACATACCTCCTAGAAACACAGTTTACGAAGGTTGTTGTAAGCTTACAACAAAGGTTGTTGTAAATTTACAAAGGTTGTTACAAAAGTCTTCCTTACCTCTTGAATCTCTCAGAGATATCAAGTGTTCAGAGAGAAATTAGAGAAAGGAGAGAACACGGTTGTAGAGATCTCTTTAGAGGGTTTTTGTTCTGCATCACATACTCACAGAAGAAAGATGACGGAGCAGTGCTCACTTCCAACATCCAACTTTCTGAGAAATGTTTCAAGGCAATCATTTGGACAGTTATAAAATGTCTTTACTCCAGAGAGAATAAGTTAACTCATCCCTGAGAAAGCTAAAGTGCACCTTTAAGGTCTGACCTCCATGGAAACCTAAAGGTAAAGAAGGGCTGGGCTGATTAGATATTGAGGGCAGGGGAATGAAAAGTCATGTTGTTTTGGTATTAGCCTGGGATCATGGAGTTCACTATGAACAAGATATAGCAATGAGGGATAGAGTTTGGTCATCTTTTGTCCAGCCTAGAAGGAATAGGATCCTCAAGAGACAGAAGAAGGTCTTGTAGATATTGAATGGTGTGTCTGTCACACAAGGCCTCTACCAACATCATTAGAACTGAGAAGAGCACACAGGGAACATAGGAAGAAACAATTATAGTGCCATTAGCCAAGTCAGATTCTCCCTACTTCACCATCATCTGCCTTACTTCCCACAGAAAAATGGAACTACAGCTATCAAATGGTTGGGGTTGTGCCATAGGAGAGTAGAAAGCAGAACCATCAACTCTTCACTGTTACTTGAAACTTCAATCCTATAAGTGACTCAAGCTGGAGAAGGGAGAAGATTTACCCCAGAGTCAAGTTCTAGATTATGATTAACACGTAGGACTAGACGTTTTTATGTATTAGAAACTTTGAGACTGGTAGTAAATACTGTTGTTGCACCTAAGAACAAGCAGGGGAAACAAAAGGCATCAATTTTTATCCAAGGATGAGGCAGATTATCCTTACCAAATAAAACTAAAAAAGCCTTTATAGGAATAAAAATAGTATTGTCTTTTGATTTATCATAAATCATACTGGTTCAACACAAATTGCATGAGTGAAATAGTGAAAGAAATAGGCCAAAGATCAAATTAATAATGTTAAGTTTTTCATAAAAATGAATTCCACATCATGTTGAATACTTATTAGAGGTAGGTCACAAATTTGCATCTCTGCTAGGCCATACTTTGGAAAATCTCATCAACGATTTTATCTTAACCAAAACCAATCTGCTGGTCATCTCCTCCAAACTGTGTTCTTTATCCTAATAAATGAAATTATCTTATTTTAAAAACCAGTGATCTTTAGCTGCTCCTTTATTCTCATTTCAAATTCCCACTAATCACCATGCTTATCAATTATGCTTTCTGTTCATCTCTTGGATTGCTTGACTTCTTCATCTTCCCAAGCCTAATTCTTTAATTTAGCCTTCTGTCATCTTTTGCATATTCTACCTTCCCAACTGGTCTCACTGTTTTCAATGTTTACTTATTTATGCCACATCTACTTGCCACCCAATCAGAGTGAATTAATCATATGCTATCATGTTGGTCATGTGATAATTTTGTATAAAACCACATAGATGCTTACTTTTGCTCTAAACATGGATAATAACCACATGGGTTACAAATTCCTTAAGGACTTGGCCCTTGCTTCCCTATGCACAGTCTTTTTTTCACCACTGAACTCTGGTACTCTCTTTTGTCTCTGGCCATTTGTGCATGCTGACTTCTAAACAGGAAACATAATATTCATGGCCCTTTTGTTAATCTGGATAACTTTACTAATTCTTCATATTCAACTTCTATCTCACAACCCTTGAGAAGCCCTTACTAATCTCCTATAATTGAATGAAATACTCTATCCATGTCCTTCCACACAACTTAGATTTAGTTCCTTCAGAAAATATTACATCATAACCGTTTGCTGCACTAATAAACTTGCTGCCTGTGTTTCCCCGCCACCAAGTGTAAACTCTATGGAGGCATATGCCTCACATCACATCTTCCATAAATTTTACACACAACACATAATTGTTGAACATTTTGGTCTATGAAAATTAAGAAGGCTAATCAAGAAATGTGCCTGAGAGGGCACACTGGGAAAGCTAGGGGAAAAGCTGGTAAATGCAAAACAATACGGGGATTGGATAAAAATTCCAGTTGCTACCCATGACCAGCCCTCAAGGAACTCTGGGGCTGTGGGTAGAAAGAGCCTAGAAAAAAATGAATTCTACCAGCAATCCCCAACAAACACTTAATCCTCATTTTTGCTTCTTTTGTTGAGCTTACTTCTCTTGGCCAGAGATTTATTTCTTTATTTCTTTGGAGAAATGTTGAGGTATTGTGGGAAGAGATCTGAGTCAGGAGAGAGAAGGTATGACTCGGGCCACGAGGAGTCTCAGAAAGAGACTGGTACACTTTACACCCCTGCTTCATCAGACGTGGCCCCCAGTCCCAGCCTGTCACCTACTGGCTCTGTGTCCATGGGAAAAACCACTTACGTACTGTGACCCCAAGTATCCCCCTATGGAAAGAGAAGAGGCAAGTTATGTAAAGCACCAGGTGCAGTACCTGAGCTATGTTAGGGCCTCACTAAATGGTGGCTGTGGCTATATGTATGGAAGATGTTCTCTCCCAGTTTGTGGCTTGTCTTTTCACTTTTTACCTCCGATGATGAATTTAATGTATACCATTCATCTTTTCCTTTATGGTTTGTGTAGCCGTGTTTCAGAAAACTTTCCCTAGGCCAAGTTACAAAGACAAACTCTTATATTCTCTTCTAAATGTTTTCACAGCTTTAATTTTCACATTTAACTCTTTTTATTGTATGTATTTAAGATTTACAACATGATGTTTTGGTATTCATGTGCACAATAAAATGATTGGTACAGTGAAGTAATTAATTTCTTCATCACCTTCCGTTGTTATCTTTCTGTGTGTGGTAAGAGCACCTAAAATCTATTCTCCTCAACATTTCTATATAAAATACAACTATAGTCCTCATGCTGTACATTAGATCTCTAAACTTATTCATCCTACTAACTGCAAGTTTGTACCCTTGACCTACTTTTTCCCACTTCCCGCATGCTGACTGGTTCTTAACAGCAGCTGAATCTCACTCCTTGTGGAGCAGAAAACCCAGAACATGGGGACCACCTCTGTCTGACTTAGACCTGCAGCTGACTGCTTCTCAAACACCACCCACCAGCACACTGAGCCTCTGGGACATCAACAACCCTATTGGAGCTAAAGGTTGACTGGACATCTTTGAACTCTTGTATAAAGGGCTGGTTCTACTCCTCTTCCCCAGGGCCTGTTGAATCAGTGTCCTCAGGGCTCAGGTCTGCCTGCCCTACCTTATTCCCCCTCCTCAAACACTGGTCTGGTGGCTGGACCCATGAGATGTGACAGTTCCTGCCAAGAGCCTGCTTCCCAGTGATGGGATCCCCTGGGGATCAACTCCAGGTTGGAGGAAATTTAGGCAGGGGTGACAGCCTGGACTTGGAGTTCCAACCTTTCCTGGAGAAGCAGAAAACTGATACTGAGATCTCCCACTGAAATAGGGCCCATATGCAAGAGAGGAGGGGCTTCTGGAGGCATTTGAAAGATGTGATAGCCTATGGGTCCTTTGGGAGAGCATGTCAATGGAGGATTTGGAACAACCAGTCAGAACAGCAAATCTGCTAGCCAGCATGTCAGCCAGTCAAGGAGAGAGAATTTGGTAGTCTGAACACTGCAGGAAGGAGCCATCAGAAATTAAAAGTTGTGGGAGCTTAGATGGTGAATGGGAAATGGGTCCTAGAATAATGCCTTTCCTGACCTACCCGTGTTCCAGAACTTGTGAAGATGTGCAATGAGTTTCTCTTCAGTGTTGTGACAGGACACTACTGAGAACTCACCAAGTCATGTTGACTTTCTCCTGGGCACACAGCTAAATGACTTGGCTTCAAGAAACAAAACATCCATTGGAAGACCCAGGAGTCCTAGAAAACAGTGGAGACACTAGAGGGATGCATCCACCTTTTTATCTGAATCAGCTTGTGGAGCAATGACCTCTCCCCGTCACTGTCTCACATTGAGTGAGATTAACTCCAACAAATTTTTATTAGGCTTAAGCCACTGAAGTTTGGGTGGTTGTTTTTATATATGTTATACCTGTTAGCCTATCCTTGGTAATAAGAGTTTACATGAGTCAACATGGTTAGGTCAGTGTGCCTATTTTCAATCAGTGGTCCTATTTTCAATTCTGGACTTTTGTACATAATTCTGCTATGAACATTTCTGTACATTTTAAAAATCATCCACATGCATACATTTCTGTTGGACATATACTTGGAAGTAGAATTGCTGGTTCACATGGTATAAGTTTTTTCAAGTTGAGCTGGAAATGCCAAACTTCTTGCCCCTTTGCCCCACATCTTTGGCAACACTGGTCAGTCTGTGTCATTGTGACTTTAATTTGCCTTTCTTTCCTTGATTACTCATGAAAAGGCAAAATTTGGATTATGTTTATTGGCTCTTCATATACTCTCTTTTGCCAGTTTTTCTACCAAGTTGTTAATGTTTCTTGCTTTAGTTTGTAGGAGTAATTGTATATTCTATATGATTTCTTTCCCAATAACATATGTTATTGGGAAATGTTATTGCAAATGTTTTCACCCCTATCTCAATTTTCATTTTCTAAATAAATGGTGGGTTCTTTAATTTGGAAAAAAGAAAAAAAATTAAAAGAAAGGAAATATATCTGAAAGGACGGCCACTTGTCATGATCTGAGGCCTATTTTAGCACCATAACTGAGTTTACATTTATTGTTTACTAAATGCCAGGCACTATGCTAAATAGTTCATAATTACTACTTTAAACCTTCACAAATACCTAAGAGGTAAGCACCATTACTGTTCATAAGTTACAAGTGAGAAATATGTGTTATAGAGGTTAAAAGACCTAAAAAATATCATCCTGCTTGGACTCAAGTCACAGTCTGAGTCTATGTCAACTGTCCATCCCATGCAAACAACTGAGACATCTTCCCTTCCAAGCTTTAAGTATAGTTTCACACAGAAGGAAAAATGCTGCATCATTCCTCTTATAAGAGGCATCTGCAATAGCCAAACTCATAGTGGCACAGAATATAACAGTGTTTGCCAGGCATGGACAGTGAGATGGGGAAAATGGAGAATTGTTGTTCAATGGATAAATAGTTTCAATAATGCAAGATGAATAAGTTCCAGAGATCTGCTATACAACATAGATACTATGGTTGTTAATAATATGGTATTATGCACTTCAAAATTTGCTAAAAGGGTAGACCTCTTGTGTTTTTACACACACACACACATGCAAAACATACACACACACAAAAGGAAATGGACACAGAAATCTTTGGGAGATATTGGGTACTCCTATTATTTTGTGATGATGCTATACTGGGTGTCTGCATATGTCCAAACATCAAATTCTGCAAGTTAAATATGTGCAGTTCTTTGTATCAATTATACCTCAATAAAGCTGGGGGTTTTGTTGTTTTTGCTGTTGTTGTTGTTTTCAAAGTATAGTTTGGCTATTATTTCAGTGCCTGAGATCTCAGTGAAATAGAATTAGTTCCACGCTGAGTTGGGCTCTGCAAAGATAAATACTTGGAATTCCTTATTAGATCCAGCATCACTCCCCTTTTTATTCTATGGCTGGCATTTGATTGCAATTTTTCACACACTCTGATAGACTAGACACTTCTGTGTTTCCTTGTGAAATTTCCACAAAAGTTAGTAACAAAATATTTACCTCTATCAGAATCCATTTCCCAGGAAATAGAACTTAAGCCACATGTCTACAATTCCAGGCTGTAAAATTCAGGAGGCTAGTAGTTCATACTGTCTATATATTATATAAACAGTTAATAGTTTCTGATAAAGATTTTGGCTTTTCCTGCATCCTATCTTTGGATTCATTTCTAAAGTCTAGCCTCCTCCATTTTCACCTCTCTTCTTCTCAATTGCTAATATCAAAGAGAAATTTTATTTCATGCTGTTACCATCTAGCCTCTGAGGTTTAGCAGCTGTCCTAAAATTCAGGATCATGATACAGCAGAAATTATGAAGTCAGAAACAAACTAGATTCACCTTGTTGAGAAAATGAGATTTGCTTGTTCCTCAAAAATCAGAGACCCACCATCCAATTTATCTTATTTGATTTATTTTAAGTTAAAGCCCAACAAATCCAGAAGTGACTGAACAACATTAGCAATGTTTAGGGAGGCCAAGAAATTGACCAGGAATTCCTTGACCGCAGTTTAATATATATTATATTTGTTATAATTACAGTGGTATTTCTAATAAATCTCCTCTTATTTTGGTGACAAATAAATAAACTGTTATTTTATTTGGGGCAAACATAACTACTAGGTTCAGTGTAATTGCAGAAAATATTTTTAATAGTTGCATCTGAAATGCAAAAAGGCAAGATAACATCGTACTTCCATGAAGAAATGAATCTAAAGATTTTAAATAGGACAAGCTGAAGTTTTTATTAGAAATTATTTATGATTATTTCTACAATATAGAAATCAAATAAATTGTCAAGATTCTTATGTTTTAGTATTGGATCTGTATTTGTAGGTAAGTGTTTCTTATGTTGGGTTCCCTAGGAAAAAGTCTCTGGTACAGAAACCATTAGGCATCACATTTATTTAAGTGTATTGTCAGCAACATCGATTGTGAGGAAGTGAGGGGAGCAGGACTGAGGATAGGGAGACATTGAATTGTGATGCATTCACAGGAGGGGCCTCAATTTATCTCACAGAAAGCTATAGAGTTGGGACAGCCCTTCAGAGTCTTACCAAATTAGGACAAGGGGAGAAAGCCTTTGTACCTTCATATAGCATCAACCAGGCATTGCATAAGGGCTGCAACCAAAAAGGAGGCACAATCTTGGGTGCATAAATATTCTCCAGCCAAGGTCCAAGGCAATGCAGTTTCTGGGAATAACCTAGCTCCGAGCCTTCAGCAACATTCATAGCAGCTCAGGAAAGGACAGCCTTGCTCCTGAAGGAGGTTGTGGAGGCAGCAGCCTGCCGCATCCACGACAAGATATAATGGCTGTAAAGTCAATATTTTCAAAGAAATCATTACCAATCACTCATCGTAGACATTTACACAAAAGTATCATTAAAACACCCATGGGATATCACATTTTAGACAGTGCATCTTCTTGATAAGGCCTCAAAAATGAGCTAAGTTCCAGTTGTAACTCTAAACAACTGAATTGTTTGGCAGGCTAAATAAGTTTAGAATCAAGACAATTCATTTTTAAAGACATACCAAATGTTAATGATCATGGTTTCAGAGTACTTACTAAGTTAGTCCTGGAAATAACTAATTGTAATGCTGGTTATCTGGTTTCGCTATCTCCAGTGTTTAATAATAAAACTATAGCATCAGCAGTGAGAACAAATTACATTTCTAGTCTCGATAGCTTTGATACATGCTTTTAATTTATGTCATATCAAATTATTTAATGGTCTGGTTCACACAGCATGATTACAGACAATCTACAAGATTAAAGATAAAAGCACATTTCCGTTGCATTCTACTCAGTGCACTATTTTTTCTTACATTTAATTCAATCCAATACTAACCCTTATAGTAAAAAAAATGAGCTATTATTATCTCTAACTGGATGTCAATATTGAAGTCACATAACCCAATATCGAATATTCAGAAAATGGATAACCAGTTGTGATTTATAGAATAAGATAGAGTTTAATGTTGTTCCTGAGTGATGCCTCTACCAGGCTGAGAGAATAACAATGATTAGCTGTGATACAGCTGTGACTAAATGCCACCTGCTCTTTATAATGAATATTGTCCTGAGAAACTCACACTTGCAAATTGTGACGGTAGCATATGATGGACAAAAGAATGACAGGCCTATAGCTTTAGATGACTGACTTTTGAAAAACTGGGATTGCAAGGACTTGTATCCAGACAATAAAGCACCACTTAGGTTAATTAGGGCACACAAGTTAGTAGGAATTTGAGATTATAACATAAAAAGAATATTGAAGTGTTTTGCTTATAGATAATTCTTAATTGAAAGTTTTCAATAATTGATTTTGAAAATTGACTTCACCCATTCAATCAGAAGGGTGTCTGGAAACTGAAAAATTTAGGGTAGTTTTTCTCATAGTATAAAATGTAAGAAAAGAGAGAGTTGCAGATATTAACCAGGACATGAAATCCTACAGCATCACACATCACATCTCAAAATTTTGCTTTGTGTTGTGACATGATATCTGAGGTGAGTTAGCCCCACAGTGATTGATTGTTCTTGACATTTTGGAAGAGATAATATGTTTAAAGTAAAATTCAAACTTGTTCTAACTTTGAGCAATTTTTAAAAAATTCCATAGGACATGTTACCTCACAAAAGTGGAAAATAATTTATCCTAGCTCTTAATTTGTTTTATTCTTTTGTTCACAACTGTATTTGTCAAGCCTTGAGCAGAAGCAGCAAGCCTTATTTTTATCCATCTATTTCATTTTATCTAATGATGAAACACTATAAAAGGAAACTCTTTTTTTCTTTTTCTTAGGAAAACTGAATACAATTTCAATAGCTCTCAAATAGCATTCAGCAAGAACCATACCTGGGAGTTCTCTGTTAATAAGCTGACAGTAACAGGGAGGCTGTTTAACCAGCTGCTCAGAACAGGTCTCATCTGGTGTTTGAACCGTATTAAAGTTGTCTATGGTTAGGACTGACCTTCAGCTTTGTCCAATTCAGAATATAAACTTCATCCATTTATCCAAATGCATTGAGTTCATGCTTAAATTAGCTAGTTTATAAATTAGAAAATCAATATATTAATTTGTAGTTTATGTATATGGAAAGATATGTGCTATTTCCCATTTTTCCCAGTGAATAGATTCATGGGGGAATTTAAATTGCAAGACCAGAGAGCATAATTTTCCCCCCGAAAAAGGTAATTATTTGTGACAGCATCATGAATTGTCTTTTTAAAAAAAAAACTATGAATACTTTTGTCTAGATAACTGATATCTCTCTGTAATATGAGCATATTTTGGAATATATATTTTTATCATCACTCTGTGCCAGGATACATCTATCCTGAAAATTAATAATTTTCATTTATTTTAAACACGTTAAATACTGCCATTTTGAGTGGAATTTAGGAGAATGCCTATAGTCCTTTGAGGAGTTATGGGATACCCTGGTCATATCCCCCTTTCCTTGGGCTTCTATGGGTATCCAATATCATCATTTGTGCTTATTCTTATTGAATAAAGCTTCGTCAGGCAACATTTAAATTTTTGAAGTGTGTTCTATTTGGAGCACTGTTAATTCTGTATGTTAATAACCCCACAATACTTCTTCTGTACTAATCTTTCATTGGTCTAATAAGCTCCCAGAATATCTGTTGGAAGATTCATTTCATAGTAGAAAAGCCAGAGGCCTTAACCTCTTGATTTCATTCCCTGTTCTAATTTCCAAAAATGGATCTTCATTCTTACAACCACATGGTACAAGATGCCAACTAAATTCAGATTCAAAGAAATTCTTCTTCATCTCCAAAAACAGGCACAAGAAAATAATAAATAATCATAAAAGCAAGATGATTTTCATCAGAAAAAAATCCCCAATTACATTTATTCTAAGTCATAGAAATATTTATTTAGAAAATAAAAAGTTGATAGTAAACTTTAAAAATAGTGTAAATGTTTATGAAATAAATCATAAAGGTCCTTGAGTTCATATCAAACCCCTCGGATACCTATACACTTTCAGTAATAGCATTAAATCTTTCCGGTATATCATTACAAGTTTTGGATTCATATATTGCACGTCTACAACTCTAGTTTTTAAACTACATACAAAATAAGTGTTAAATATCCTTTGTCCATTCAATCATATATCTTTGACATTCTTTCATTTTAATATTCATAAATATACTCTACTTTTTAAACAGTTATTTAGTATTCTATTGTATAGAAATAAAATAACCAGTTCTCTATGAATGAGATTATTCCAGTTTTGTTTTTAACTTATAAATAATGCTGTAATGAGCATTCTTGGTCATATATCTTGATGAAATTGTGCAAATTTATCTTTACAACACATTTCTTGCAAGATAAATTGATGAGAGAAGGAATATATGTGCAACTTGCAAATGTTGGCTATTTGTCAAATCACCCTTCAGGCAAGATGTTCTTGCCTGTGTTCCCACCAGGAAAGACCAGAGACCCATTCCCTTATACCCTCTTTAAAATTTATTGTTTTAGAACAGGGATAAGTAGGGCCGGCCCAGTGGCGCACTGGATAGTGCGCCGCTTAGGAGGCGCGGCGGCGCTGCCGCCCGAGGGTTCGGATCCCACATACAGACCGGCTCCCGCTCACTGGCTGAGCGAGGCGTGGGAGCAACACCGAGGTTTGCAATCCCGTTGCCGGTCCCTGGTCCGGTACGGGGGCAACACTGAGGGTTGCAATCCGTTGCCGGACACGGAAAAATAAGACAAAAAGACAAAAAAAAAAAAAAAAGAACAGGGATAAGTAAAAACTGGTACAAAATAAATTTTAATAACATCTCACTAAGAGATAAACCAACAGTATACAGGGCCAATATTTCTTCCTTTCTCCCTTCCTCTTTTTCCTCTTCTTTCTTTTTTTAAAAAATCTTATGTAGAGGATTCATAAAGCAGATGTACCTCACAGGGCCTGGTTTTCCAAAGCCTTACAGTTTCAAATATTGACCTTGCAAAGGATAGGAATTTTTCCCCAGGTTATTGAGTCTCTGTTGCAAGATAAGAATTGTAACACAGCAAGGCTGCTGGCTCAAAGACAGACAAGTTATTAATTGATATGTAAAGTTACTAAAAAGTTGCTAGAGGGAAAAGGAATGTTTGCTAAATCAAGCCTTTGTTAGTGGATCACTAAATTGCCTAACTGAATGTCATCTGACTTGTTTTTACTGAATATTACCAGCTTTTATGTAAAACTTGTTAAACTGTACTTATCAAAACCCCACCTATGTCTCTTCCTGTAACTTCTTGGTCTGGAGAATAAATGCAGGAAAAGAACCCCAATTCGTGGTTAATTTCCCGAATGGAAGAAATGCCTCACACTTGAGGAAGTTCTGGGATATTTACCCCTTTCTGGGGCTTCTCACTGCTCAAAAGAGATGGGCTTTGAGTAATCTTTGGTGGCTCCATCACCCAGGGGAAAAGGAGTGACAAATCTGTGAGAGGCAAAGCAACAATCTTATATATAGTCCAGCATATTATTAATGAGTATAATTCATGATAATTTTGATTTTATCATTTTAATTATAAAAATTATTTATTTTTAAAAGTAGAAAAATTAGCAGTTATATGGTATGTGTTCATAAAATTTTCCTCTGAATTCACCATGTAAAACACATAAGTAGTTAAAGATAACGCAGGACTTAGAAAAGAAAAAATACTGCAGAAATGATAGTGGATAGTTGTTTTGCCTTTTTGAATAGGTATCCTAAACTGATTTTCTTACCATATCACACTATATACTGCATATATTTATGAATTTTACATTTCCCTCAAAGATTCTCTGAAATAGGGAAAAGCACCCCATGCATTAAAAGGTGTAATTGTCCCTGCCTTATTTTTATATTTATTTGAGATGCATGTCTGTCTAAGAAGATTTATGGAGATATTTCTTCATTAAGATGATTATTTTGTGTGTGTGCAACATTTGGTAGAAAAAGAATAAGTAAGTTGTTTTTTTTCTTCATTTTTTTAAACTTATGTATTTATTTACTTTTGGCATATGGCCAGTATGGGGATCCAAACGCTTCTCCTTACTGTTACAAGCCAGCACTCTAACCAACTGGGCTAACCAGCCAGCCAATAAAAAAGTTGTTATAAAAATTATGATCAATTAAGTATGGGTTGTAACTTATTAAAATTATATTCTGAAGTTTCAAGAGGTTTAATCAGGTTTTAGCATTTTAACTAATCTCCGGTCAGATTGAAAATCAATGTAGGATACCTATCCAAAAAAGCAAAATAAATATCCAATACCATTTCTGCAGTATTTTTCTTTTCCAAGCCCTTTGCTATGTTTAACTAATGTTGTGTTTTGTATGGCAAATTTGGAGGAGAACTTTATGAACATATATTATATAACTGCTAATTTTTCTACTTTTAACCAGGCAGTTTAGTGCCCTCCTGGGTTTAATTTATTCAGTGTTATAACTTAAGAGATAATATTTGTAAATATACTATTTGAAAGCCCAGTATGATGTTATTATATTGCATGACAGATAAATACACTCTTGCCACTTGGCAGTAGTAATACTAGAAAGTACAATAAATATGTATATTGGAATCTCAAAGACATTCTATTTTTCCAGAGCCAATATAGTAGACAAAAATATAACACTTTTATATTGCTTGGTGGAGTGTTAGAATTAATTCACATTGCTTTCTCCAACTGAGAATGTAAGCCAGAAATTGATCCGTGCACCTAACCAATCATTCTTGGTTTAAATTTGCACTCACCTCAACAACTGACTAGTCATTAGTGAGACTGCTAATTTCTTAAATGAAAGGATGTTTGAACTCAATTCCTCTCAGTAAATAGCTTTGCATTGCCAAGCCATTTCTGGGAAGCTTTACAAAAGGTTTAATGTTGCATGAACTTGCTCCGTTAAAGATACATTAAAATAAAACCTTATTTTTCCTTTAATAGAAATAGTTTGTTCAACATGTTTCTTTTGAAATGTTAGCAAATCTTTCTGAAAAGCAGATCACCTGAAAATTCTATAACACTGTTTATTTTGGTTTGGGTATCAAGGAAGGGAAACTAGTACACAAAGAATAGGATTTTGAGGAAAATAATTCTTAATATGGACATCTATTTCATTAATTAATTCATTTTTTCTGTCTCTAATAAATTTTTATTATGGGGAGGTTGATGGACTTTTTTATTATATGCCAGTGGTACTTTCATGTATGCATGTCATAACTTATCTAGATGTACATTTTAAATATGTGCACTCTGTTGCATGTCTGAATAAAGATGTAAAAAAAAGCACAGCACTTTTTTTTTTGTTTTTAGCAGCAAAATCCAATTTTCTCAAAAACCTTTAAAAAACTATGATGTATAAAAATATATTTGCATATATCTGTTTAAAACATGTGTGTATATGTATATATACAAATATATTTTATAGGTTGAAGCAGGGATGCCTATGAGACCTTTTCCTTGTCCCTTAGCCTGTGCTTTCTGAGACAGCTCTCATAAATGCAGGGTCCTTTGGGTCCACTGTAAAAGCACTTATATATTATGTGACTCTGTTTCATGAGGGACATAATAAAGCACAATATTTTTGTAGCAATATTTCCAATAGTATATGCTAAAAAGTTTTGATATTTTAAGATCTAAACTCCAACTCTGGTCAGAGAGTCATTTATAAAAGGCACCTTCTTATAGTTCTAAATATGTTATTAACATATTATATGTATAATCCATAAATTCTAAAAGGACTTTGTAAAATATGCTGTATCTTTATTCTTTTTATATAGAGCATTTTATATGTATAATCCATAAATTCTAAAAGGACTTTGTAAAATATGCTGTATCTTTATTCTTTTTATATAGAGCATTTTATATGTATAATCCATAAATTCTAAAAGGACTTTGTAAAATATGCTGTATCTTTATTCTTTTTATATAGAGCATTTTATATGTATAATCCATAAATTCTAAAAGGACTTTGTAAAATATGCTGTATCTTTATTCTTTTTATATAGAGCATTTTATATGTATAATCCATAAATTCTAAAAGGACTTTGTAAAATATGCTGTATCTTTATTCTTTTTATATAGATGAGAAACCAAAGGCTTTGACAGGTGATGTGGTGTGCCTAGTCATATGGATGGTAATGACAAAGCCAGGATTTAACCCACATCTGTCTGCTCCATAACTCTTAACGACTTAGGAACACATTAAGAGATTTCAACTTTACCAAGACACCAAGATACAGACACATTGAATATCAGAGTTAAAATAAACATTTGAAATAATTGTCATTAAGTCTTTTTAACAAATTAAATGAAGAGAAGCCTGATGTCTTTTTTAAGGTCTTACTTATAATGATGATGCTGTCTTGGGTTTTCTCCTCTTGACCTACAAGACATCCTTGAACAGGCCTTAAAGATAGGTATAAAAATAATAAAAGTGCATGAATTAGAAGCTCCTTGATTATGTTTTTGTTACTGCAGTTTGGTCTTCAGTAGAGTTAATTTCTTGAAAGAAGAATATTAGACTGTGAAGGTTCCATTTATTTTTCTGTTCTCAGTTTTTCCTCTCATTTTCTAGGTTGTCATTGTTCCCTTTATTTCTACTGCAAAATTGGGATTGATTAGCGAAAGTTGTGTTTTTAATGGAGTTTACATATTAGTTCTTGTTCAAAATTTGAATTAATATAATGAAAAATATGCATCATCCAGACATGTATGCTCTAATGTCTATATTAGTGATATCCTTACTCATATATCACTCTGTATTTTCTTTATCATATTAAATGAAGTGAGATAACAAACAAGAAACACACTAATGCACACACACACACCCACACACACAGTTTGTTCTCTAACAAATGTGTCTCTATTACTTCTCCTTAGTATTTTAAGTTGTCACTGCATACTGCACCTTTAATATTGATAAATTTGCTGGAACAATTGAGTTCTTGATGTAGAAAAACTGAACTATTCAGAATAGGCTCATATGCATTTTACCCAAAGTTAAAGATCATTTTTTTTTACACCCTAATTGACTCAATATAGAAATGCAACCTTTAAACAAAGATATGGAGCAATATAAATAACCGTAGGAGTTCTTACAGAGTACTTGCTGGTGAAGCATCTCAAAATATTGATCTCAAAAAGCAAATGGAACAACACATTGATCGATGAAAAAGGAAAGGCAGGTGAAAGCAAGAAAACAGAGGGAGATATCAGTCCTCACAAAGAAGTAGGGCACATCTTGCAGAGGAAATCGAAGGAAGACTGAAAAGATAAAAGTGCAGAGAGATTTTAAAGTGAAACTGAGCGAATTTTGATCAATTAATCTTCCTTTAAGAGTATAAGGTGAGCCCAAAAGCAGAGCATAGAGTTTTGAGAAAAGCCCTAAAAGTGAGAAAAGTACTAAAATGGGTAGTTTAGTTCAAGCTAGTTACTAAGCAGAGAAGACTTGAGAAAGTCATCCAATCTCACTAGGTCTCTCTGTTTTTGTAAAAAACATTTAAAAGCAGGTCCGTACCAGTGATTGCCATGTTATAGTCATAGGACTGTCCCTGAGTCCAGTTCCCAGAGCTCCCTTAGGCAGAACCCACTGGATCAAACAATTTATAAGGCTGCTTCCAGTTCTAAATTACCAGTGTGTTTCTGGGATAATTTCTAATAAAACATTAATAAGTCTTGGGCTACCTGATAACAGAATATATTAAGATGACTTAAAAAAAAAAAAAAAAAGAATGAATGTGCACTGTGGCTCACATACTGGACACATTATCCTGATTAATGGCACCACCATCCACCCATTTACTAAACCTACAAACTTGTGAATCATTCCATTCCCTTTCATTTTCCTCTTTTCTTTTCCCTTATTATCACTTAAACACTCACATGCAATCAGTGACCAAGTCCTAATAATTCTACTCACTTACCTCTCAGGTCTGCCCTGCTCCCAATCCACAAATCTAATGCCTAGTTCATGAACCCACAATCCCTTGCCAAGACTAATAAAGTAATTCTTTTATTTCTTCCCAGGCCTTCCCATTATATCACAATGTAATTCTACTCTGTGCCACAAAGGGAAATCTTTCTAAAAGTTTAATTGACCTGAAAAACACTAATTTGAAACCTTTCAGTGTCCCCCATTTTGTAGAGCCACACTGCCCAACATGGTAATGACAAATAACATGTGTTATGTAGAACCCTAAATGTGGCTAGTTTGAATTAAGATAATCTATAGGTGTAAAACAACACACTGTAGAGGCTTAGGAGAAATTTAAAAAGTGAATTATTCCATTAACATTTTTTTATTTTGATTATTCATTGATTTGCTAATATATTGGGTTAAATAGACTTTATAATTAAAATTAATTTTACCTGTTTCCTTCTATCCCTATTAAATGTGCCTAGTAGAAAATTAAAAAATACATATTTGGCTTGCATAATATTTCTATTCAGTGCTTTTCTATATGGCTACCAACACAATTTATGGGACCAAATGATGATTGAAAATATGATACTCCTGTTCAAAAAGCAGGAAAAAAATGCTGTTAAAGGTACTAAAACTGTTTTTATTGCACAGCCTCTCACAACCTGTCACAGTGTTTCTTATTTGCTATTTATTACTGCACTCTTTAATTACTGCTATTTATTACTGTACTCCTTTCAGCAGGTACAAGGACAAGTGCCAATGCTTGCATGAGCCCCATGACTGTCCTCGTGTGTGGCCCAACCCTACTGGCTTACCCCTACTGCCTGTACTGCATGTACAATCATGAGGCTGGTGAACTCCTCTAGGCCAACACTGGCCAAACTCTGTGTTTTGATCCATTGTTGCATCAAGAAGTAAATTATTTCAATCCCAATAAAAGAATAGAAAATAAAAGAGTGCTAAATATAATGTTAGATTACATTTTAGCTAATGAGATGTATTTGTATAACATTTTTGTTCTGTGTGTACAAGGTCATACACTAAAAAATGTATTTTCTATAAGCTGTGCTCAAAAAAGTTTGAAAAATAATGATGTATATTGCATAGGCCTCTGTAATTCTGTACTGTCTCTTCCTGTACTTCTATAACAAAATCCTTAAAGTTCAGCTATACTTTAGTTACCTGAAAAAACACACTCTATAAAATATTCCACATAGTGTTACCTTTGCTATTTTTCCCTCATATTTTCCAGTCAACTTGGCAAAATTTCACTCCTCTTTTAATACTCAGTTAAAATACCATCTTCTCTGTGAGCGTCTTCAGATACTGTCATTTTCACAATCCCTTCACCCTTTACCATCCATTGCTGTTTTCAACTAGCCTTTTGGTAGATCTCCAAGAGTTGGAGGAAAGTGATAGCAAGGTAGTTTCTAAAAACTTGAAAACTGTTAGGATACAAGTGGTCTCTTTGACCTAATTCTGTCACACAGAAATTTATTTGTAAAAAGGAACCAAACACTCAGACAACCTATTCTGTGGGGTAGGGAATCATGGTGTTGGGCATTTTCCAAACACTTTTCATGAAAGATTACCTGAGGCAAATGTGACTATATTCCCAGAGGCAGGTTTTGGAAATCAAAATTCTTTGGACTAAGTCCTTTAGGATTCAAGGCTGGAGACTGATGCCTGAGAATATCAGACACATACAAAGCCAACCAGATTCAGGTGCCTATTAATGCTGGGGGAGGGTAGAGAATGTCTCTAAAATATTTAAGCCAGTCAACATATTTTTAATAGTACTAATTTCTCCAAAGGTAGCCAATTTCTAATATTCGTTAGATAATAATAAGTCATTCATTTACCAATGAAAATCTAGTTGTACTTATGCAAAATAACAAAGTCACTGGTAAAAATCAAAATAAGGACAGCTGAGCTCATAATAGCTGTCTGTTCATAGTGGTTTTTCTGAGTAAAATTAATCTGGACTATGAATTCTTGATTATGGCAACCATCCTTAAGAGTAAATTAAACTATTGTGTACGTGATATCAAAAATCTCTATGACTAAGATAATGATGGAATTTTATACATCATTAAACTGGAACGAATGGTTATAGATAAAATGGCTTGACTGTTGGCCAATCATGATATGTTTTTAAAATTAATTCAGGTCACAGGTACAAATGTCCAAACATGGAGAATTCTGTTAATTAGTACACCATTAATCTCCAAATATACATGAATTAAAAATGACAAAAAATGATTTTTCTGAATATCCTTCAGACTATTAAAACCTGTGATTTACATTCAGGAAAATTAAATTGCTCCTTTTCTATGATCCCAAAGCATTGTCTTTATTTTGTGATTGGCACTTAAAAATAGAACAAAAGGTTAGAATGGGATATTTTCCTCCTGACTTTTGAATAAGTTTTCAGTAGTATACATGTTATAATAAGGTGAGTGGGAGATAAACATCTTGCCCCTATTTCAGAAGTTACAAAAGTTTTCCAGAACCTTCTCTATGCCTCATGGGCCCAAGGATAATATAACAGATATAAGAAGGAGTCAGAGAAAGTGAAAGAGTGATTGTGGAAGAACTTTATTTGCAGATGCTTGTTGCCCTAGTAAGAGTTTTCACCCCTCTTTTTATGGGAGAGGAGAGAGCACAATAGTAAATTCTATTTTTTTTTTTTTTTTGTCCTTTTCGAGACCGGCCGCACCACGCTCAGCCCGCAGCACTCCCAGCACAGCACTCTCCCGAGTGCGCCAGGGGCTCGGCCCGTAAATTCTAAAAGTAGTAAAAATTACTGAAGGGGCCGGGAGCCCTTACAGAGCTTGAAAAGTGTTCTTTTCCATTGGGATATATCAAATTTATCTTTTTTTTTTTTTTTTTTTTTTCCGG